>NW_020799097.1:60479537-60500084 GCF_003259725.1 Athene cunicularia | reverse complement strand
CGATTATATTTTAGGCTAGCTTTTACTGTGTACGTAAAACAAAAAAGAAGTCAAAATAGCAACAGTACAATAGTCACATTGTAGTTTTGTAAGTTTTGAAACAGATATTGTTCTTGCACTCTCTGATGGTGCATAAATGTAATATTTTTGGTAAGAAACTTTTATATAATGGATGAATCAGGTAGTTTTAACACTGCAGTATGGATTTCAGACTTATTAAATCCAAGGAAAGTGTGCAGCACAACCTGCAGTACAATTACTTCATGCAGTTTAAAAATAAATACATTGGGCAGCTAGTCAGAAAATCAGTAAGGAACACTAAAGTATTGTTGGGTTTCTCAAAAGTGTCATTAGTACAGATGGGAAGTGATAATGTGATTACTACCCATCATGACTAGCCCCCCAAGTATAATTTTATTAAAAGGCTAGAAATTGTGTTGGTTTTTTTTTTTAAAACTTACGAAGTCTTATGACAAGAGAATTACAGCTTCTTACAGTAATGGAACTATCTGAACTCTGCCTGATAGTTAATAACCAGCTTAAGAAAATGGGTTAATTTATTTGTGGATTCTTTCTAGCTGGAACAGTTTGAGAGCACTATTGGGTTCAAACTGCCAAACCATCGGGCTGCTAAAAGGTTATGGAAGGTTTGTGTGGAGCACCATACTTTCTTCAGGTAAATGATAATTCTCTGTTTCCCCCACTTTTCCAAGTATGCTCATATCTTTTTTTAAAGGATATGAGGAAAGTGTAGAAGATTTCCCCCCTTTGCCCATAATCTCTCAGCCCAGTAATACCTCTTAGAAGAAGACACCCTAACAATCACTGACCCCAAATTACCAATTCTGAAAGTCTCAAGTACAAATAACTGCTTTATTTACGTTTTAATAGTGCTAACTGGATGGAACTAAACTAGTGATAATACATAAGACTTCCTGAGAGATTGACTCTTCAGAGTGGCCATCTAGAAAGTCACTGTATACCTTCGCGGGAAGCTCTTAGAACTTGGCAGCAATCTTCATTCTCTTCACTTTTCAGAATATTCTGCTCAGTGTAAATACTTAAAGCTGAATTGTCCCTTATTTATAAACTGGACTGAGTTCACAGTCATTTCTTTAAAGAACAGAGAATCACTTTAAAAACAGACTAGTGTTGTTTATGTAATAATCCATAACTTTCTCTGCATTTTTTCCTCAGTAACTGATAAACATAAAATTCTGACTTGGCCATTGAAACTGTGGTCTATTTGTAAATGAGCACTTAACAATATGCCACAGAGTTGTTTCTCCATTTCCCTCATTGAAAAAGAATTTGAAAAATCTTCATTTGATTTTTATAATAGCACAAACTCCATGAGGGAGTGCATGTGCCCCATGCAGCCTAGGAGTCACCAATTTAGGTTGAATCTCTTATGCATTGAATAGGCACTGATTCCGAGTTTCTTGCTTCAGATGAGCACAGTAACTAGGGTGTGTAGAAAGCAAACTTTCTCTTTCAGTAGTCTGTTTTTTATTTTAAAAAAGCAATTGTGTTTTAAGGTAGAGGCAATCCTGTTGATTGAATACTAGTCTAAGCTGAATAAACTTGCTAGACTGAGACATTCAGAGAACTTGGGGACCATAAGACCTAAGCAGTTCATTACTGGCATTGTCACATTGGATGGTTTTCAGTATTCAGATTTTCACTGAACATAGAATATTCCCGAATGCAATGTTAGAATTGGTGCTTAGATTGGCAATCACTCTTAGAATCCTTTATTTAGAACTTCTTTTTAAAATCCTGATCAAAGATTTTATTTTTTTCTTGTTGATGGAATTCATTATTTAAGCTTATTATGATAGATATTCCACCATTCTATTCTTTAAAATTTGAAGTCTACTTTGGCTGGTGAGATCCGTTACCACAAATAGTATGCAGTTGTGTCTGCAATGAAAAGTGTATCAACACTCTTCATATAACTCATACAGTGATTTGCTTTGCTGGGAAACTGTATTTCTTAACTTTATAGTAATAAAATGGACCTGAATAGGTAAAAACCAAATCTTATGAAAGTCAAAAATCTGAAACTGAGAAGTACCATATGCAAATATAAAAGTTTTCAGGAGTGTTAATACATATTGGATAACCTTACTACAGAAATTTTGATATAATAAAAGTAATTGGATTTTATTCCAATCAGAAGTGGATTCTCATAACTATGAATGACATAACGAGAATTATGTAACAAATACTTGAACCATTCCGTAAAATCCATATACTCCACTATGTCATCTGACAGAAAATCCTCAGAACCTCTCATCCTGATTTAAAAACATTAAAATAAATCCAGTTCTACTTTTCTCCCAAGATAAAAAGCAGAACACCATTGCTACAACAGTCCAAGAGACTGTAGCTCTTTCACAGAATGTGTAAAGTTTGTGTATGATACCACAGTAAACTGTATCCAACCTAGATGTACATTTTTAGCTTCCAGATCTCTTAGCATGCCCTATATAACATCATAAGATTCCTTCTGTTGTTTTTTGCAATGTTTCATTTTTTTCTCAAATAATTACATTAAGATCCATCTTTTTATAATGTATGGGAAATTCGGACAGCATGTGAAGTTATTTATAAAAATTTATAATAAACTATATTGAAAATGACAATCAAAATGCATTGGATTCACTTGTATCAGCTCTACCTTATAGGATTCCAGTACCATTTTCAAAAAGCAACAATCTAAGAAATACAGTCAGACTATGTATCTACATTAATATTTTGAAGTCAGCTTGGTCTGCAACTCTGGATCTTAACCAATGGCTACAGAAACGTGCTTATTATTCTGCTTTATGATGTTTTGTTTGACATTTCCATGATTGTTTCAGTGTCTCCTCAGAATGTCTTAAAATGGCAAAAGCATAGTCTTCAGTTATTTTATGTAATTAAGCTTGTAATACAAAAAAATCCATTCAAATACCCTTAATCAGGAAGTAATTAGTTCTCTTGTTTTTTCCACATTAAAAGATTAAAAGTTTATCTCAGCAGGGTGGAAGATAAAACCAGCAGTTAATGCTGTAGCTTTGCCAAGACTGGAAAATAAAGAACCTTGGAAAAAACCCTCTTAGCCTTCTTCCTCTTAATGCATAATGTACTCTCTCTTGGAAATAATGTGGAGAAATAAATTGTCACAAAGATTGCATAAGGCTGTTTTATAGAAGCAATGAAAGTGAAGCTCCAGATACTTGTAATTTTATTACATAAGTGGCCGTAGTGCAGAAGGGCCTATCTTGAATTCTGTTTTCTTTAAAAATGTGTTGGAACATATTAGGATTCAGGTACATGCATATGCATCTAAGGCATGCAGGACTGGATCCTTCTGGCTAGCACTCTGACTAAGCCATAAACATCCTCTCTTAGTGAAAATGGTAACCTTCTACCTAGCTGTATTGGATTTGTGTGGCAAGGTTTTGGTAGCAGGAGGGCTATAGAGGTGGCTTCTGTGAGAAGCTGCCAGAAGCTTCCCCTACGTCTGATAAAGCCAATGCCAGCTGGCTCGAAGACAGACCTGCTGCTGACCAAGGCTGAGCCCATTAGTGACAGTGGTAGCACCTCTGTGATAATATATTTAAGAAGAAGAAAAAGAAAAAAACCCACAAATTGGGAGGAACAATTAGCAGTGGAGAGAGAGAAGTAAGAATATGTGAGAGAAACAACTCTACAGACACCACAGTCAGTGAAGAAGGAGGGGAGGAGGTGCTCCAGGCAGAGCAGAGGTTCCCCCGCAGCCCGCGGTGCAGCCCATGGGGAGGCAGCTGTGCCCTGCAGCCCACGGGGGTTGGCAGTGGAGCAGATCTCCGTCTGCAGCCCGGGGAGGGCCCCACGCTGGAGCAGGTGGATGTGCCCGGAGGAGCCTGTGACCCCGTGGGAAGCCCACGCTGGAGCAGGCTCCTGGCAGGGCCTGTGGGCACATGGAGAGAGGAGCCCACGCTGGAGCAGGTTTGCTGGCAGGACTTGTGACCCCGTGGGGGACCCACACTGGATCAGTCTGTTCCTGAAGGGACTGAACCCCATGGGAGGGACCCACGCTGGAGCAGTTCATGAAGAACTGCAGCCTGTGGGAAGGATTCATGTTGGAGAAGTTCCTGGAGGACTGTCTGCTGTGAGAGGGGCCCCACGCTGGAGCAGAGGAAGAGTTTGAAGAGTCCTTCCCCTGAGGAGGAAGGAGCATCAAACACAATGTGTGATGAATTGATCACAACCCCCAGGCCCTGTCCCCCTGCACTGCTTAGGGGGAGGAGGTAGAGAAAGTCAGCAGTAAAGTTAAGCCTCAGAAGAAGGGAAGGGTCGGGAAAGGTGGTTTTAAGATTTGGTTTTATTTCTTACTATTCTGTTCTGATTTGATTGGTAATAAATTAATTTTTTCTCCAAGTTGAGTCTGATTTGCCTGTGACAGTAATTGGTGAGTAATTTCTCCATGTCCTTATCTTGACCCACAAGCTTTTCATTATATTTTTTTCTTTCCCCTGTCCAGCTGAGGAAGGGGAATGACAGAGCAGCTTTAACCCACCACACTATCTCACCATTCTTTTTGCTAAGTATCTCAAAATTCTTCAGTGTTGCTGAACTATCTTTAGAATGATTGTCAGTTTTCAGAACCCACCACTGGATACTGTCTTAACATATGTTGGATTGGATTCCACTGACACAGATATTCCCTGTGCAAATGCTTCAAAAGAGGAGAACAAAGTCAGAATACTTTAAAGTCTCGCCTGCCCATCTGTGACATCCTAAGTACAAAGGGTATAGCAGTTGCTGGTTCTGCTTGAAAGAAGCTGATGTTCAGTGAGCTGCTCATTCTTTGCAGATCCTCAAAAAGCTCTATCTGGAATAGTCTGATGATTTTATACAGAGAAAGAATAGGCCATGAAGCCTGCCATGCTGGGTAAGCATGTATTTGCAGCACTACATTGATTCAGGAAGAAACATCAAAGACGTTTCTAGAGAAGCAGAGAGTGAGAAGAGTTCCTGCAGTGATGACTGTTTATCGTATCAGCAAGGAAGGCACTGGAACAAACAGTACCCTTGGTGTTGAAGCTGATGTCTCAGATTTCAAAAACAAAGTACAAACAGTGAGGGTTAGATGAATGAGATCCTGAAGTCCTCATACTGAAGGATATTCAGGGAGGTATAAAGGACCTGTCTCTTGAAACTCATATGGTATCAAAAACTGGTGGAACAAAGCAGAATCCCTCACAGCAAATTCTGCCACGTTGATACTTGGACTTTCTGACACTGACACTTAGGTACAAACATCCATACCCAGCACAGAACCCAGCAGTAATAGTATTCATAAGTGAATACTATTTTTCACAATATGCTTTTCTTCCCCTCCTTATACCCAGCAGGCATCAACTTGCATAAGTCTATAAATGACATTGTAAAGAAAATAAAGTTTGAATCTAGCTTGTTAAACTTGTTACTGTTGGGTCACGACAATTCAGCCATCTCAATCTTTTTTTCACTTGATACAGCCTTCTATGCAAATTTGAGATGCCATTCCCCAACTTTGAGGAATAGCAGCTTCTATATTGGTACCCCAGAATATAGGAAAGACAGTGGAAGTGGGATGTATAGTTTCTACTATAAGTTGCATTCTAAGGAGAGAGATCTGAGAGGTAGTCTTCATGGACCTGTAATGGCCTCATCTTTCTACAAAAAATACAATTTAACCAAGATAGCACCAAAATATAAGGATCCCACATACTTAGTCACACTGTGGAAAATGTGATGGTTATCAGCACCACTTCCACTGCAAATAATAAAAACATACATTGTTTTAGAAGTTCTTCTCAGAGCTTATGGTAGAATCCTTTCTTAGAGTTCACAAATCATGCATGGTAAACTGAAGTTGAAATACAATAACTAGCTTTAAAGTACCTCATTAAATGCATAAAATAAAGCCTTTTTAACTGACTTTCCTCATATTTACTTTTTAGACTTGTATCACCAGAACAGCCTCCAAAAGCAAAGTTTCTAACCTTGGGTTCAAAGTTCCGCTACAGTGGACGTACGCAAGCACAGACACGACAGGCTAGCAACCTCATAGACAGACCAGCTCCATACTTTGAACGCACTTCAAGCAAACGTGTTTCTAGAAGCCTTGATGGAGGTATGGAATTTGACTTATTTCTTTAGTGTAACAATTACATTATTTGTTGTCACTCTGATCTGACCAATATTCAAACATGTTGATATTTTGGATGGCCAGAATGTCAACTGACAGATTTATTAATTTCGGTTTCCGGTGGGTGATGTGAGGAATAGCCATTTTGGTTACTTCTCAATTTTAGGTGACCTAAACAGTAAGTTGAATCACTGCCTAAATTGTATGGCACTGCTGTGACTATATAGAGGATTCTATGTTCAATATGTAGCATCTGTGTTCACTACTCATATCTGTTTTACAGTATAGGCATGTACTATATACTGTTGATTGGAATTGTTTGGTCAGTGTCATCTTTTGGGCTCTGGGTTGGCCTGAGTGCCTCTTCACCAAACATAAAAGGCAGACCAAGTTGTTTCTTCTAGTTTTGTATCATTTCGTTCAGTATATTGTTATTCAGTACTTCTCTGTTTCGATAACAATTTTTATGTCGGGGTTGTTTGAATAGCTACAATTTTTTTGTCATTACTGATGTTTGGTCTCTTTGAGCAGAAACACCTTCTAGTTTCCTATATTGGAAACAGGCATGCTTTCCAAAGGCAGGTATAGCAGCAGTATGTGAGAGATTTAGAAGCACGTGTTTAAATCACTTCTGAAATAATATAAAATAGAAAAATTCTACAGAAAAATGATGTGAAACTTGACTTAGATTCAGGCATACACAACTTCATTAGAACAAAAGTGAACTGTGACAATGATGTGAGTTTAGCTGCAATTCAGCTGTTAACTTTACCTTATTTTCTCCAAAAATATTTTACTTAGAAGACACTTAATTATGCAAAAACTAATTCTTCTATACTGAGACAAATGAGCAAACTGTGATGCTTGCTTGGAAAACCTTCTGAGAACCAAAACAAAAATAAGAGGCAAAAGTGCTTGCACTGGTAGCATGTGATGAGTCCTTGTGGCAACCAAAAGACTCATCACCACATCAGTGTTACTGTCTGAGTCTGGTGTAGTTCTTGTACTTTTGTTTTAGAAACAATCAGAATTCTTCCCAACTCTTGGAGATTGTATCATCAAGGCTTTCTGGGATCCTTTGTGCATGCTCTGCAGAATACAAGGGTGTATTCATGTGTGTTCAGGCCCAAACTTTCACGCCTAGAGAAGTATCACAGTTAAGATTTGGGCATGATGAAACGTTGCTCTTGGTTTTCCTTTTTTCCCCTTAATCATCTTCAAAGGAAACCAACTATTCCTGGCCAGCATTTAAGGCATCTTGCTGATGTTGCCATCTGCAGGCTGTAATAATTTTAAACTGTGTTCATTCAAAGTCAACCTTAAATATTGTTCTTTCTTCAGGCAGTAGGCCAGATGTAGGTTCATACCATGAGTGTACACTCGAAACGAGAAATTCTGCAGAGGGTGTGCTTGCAGTCTTCTTCTCCTTTGTGAGCACCATGTCCAGTGCCGTTGTTCATCCCAAACACCTAGAGTTGCATACTCACCCTTGTAAGGGTTACTCTTGCTCCATTCCCACCTTGCCCTCACTAGACGGACTGCAGCATGCTGGAGGAATGGGCTGAAAGGAACCTTATGAAAATCAACAAAAATTAATGCAAAGTCCTGCATCTGAGGAGGAGTAACACCATGCACCAGTACATGCTGGGGGACCAGCTGCACTGAAAGCAGCTTTGCAGGAAAGGATCTGGGAACTCCTGCTGAAGTTGAACATGAGTCAACAGTGTGCCCCTACAGCAAAGGACAGCTGTATCTTGGGCTGTACTAGCAAGAACATAGACAGCACATTAGAAGAAATTATTACTCCTCTCTATTCAGCACTTTGTGTACTGTGTCCATCTTTGGGATCGCCAGTATTAAATGGGCATTGACATATTGCAATGAGCCCAGTAAGGGCCACCAAGCTGGCCAGATGGCTGCAGGCCTATATGAAGAGAGGCTGAGGGAGCTGTGGTCCTTCAGCTTTAAGAAGAGAAGGCTGTAGTGAGATACTTCTGTCCACAGCTATCTACCGGAAAGGTATAGAAAAGACAAAGCCATGCTTTTCTCAGAGGTGCACAGTGATGAGGCAATGGAGAGTGCCTGCAAGTTGAGACACAGTTAGAAATAAGAAAATTTTTTTGTTTTGTTTAAAAAGAACTTGGATATGCTCAAAACTCAACTGGACAAGTCCCTGAGCAACCTGGTCTGACTGGACCTTCTCTGAGCAGGGGGTTGGACTAGCTGGCCTTCAGATGTTCCTTCCAACCTAAATTACTCTGTGATTTGTCAAAAGTTACTTGTGGAACTTGAGGGACATATGCCCAAGAAATACTCTGTTTGCCACCCAAGGATGGATCAGAAGCTTAAGTTGCAGAACTTACTACTTAGAAAGGCCCTGAAAGCCTAACATCCCAAATCCCACAGTACCTTCATTTTCTTTTCCAAGACTGATCAGAAAGTTGATAATTAAATGCCCACCTGATACTGGGAAGTTTTTTCCCTTGCATAGTAAGTGCATATTATATGACAAGGGTACATTGCTGTTCATATCAGTGCAATGAGAACCATAGACTTTTTGCAAAACCAAGAAACTGAAAAATAATGTATCACTCTCTAGCTCATACTGCTCATTGCTGACATAACTATAAAATCATTTTGTTAAGAAGACTTAAAACCAAAATGTTCCAATTTATCCCAATTAACCAAAATTATTTTGTTCTCTAATAGCTCCCATGGGTATCTCAGACCAAAGTCTGCTAAGAGACTTCCCTGCTGCAGGAGGGCAAGCTGCTGGAGATAAAATCATTGACATTGAAGCTGCTGGTCAGGCCAAGTTAAAAGAAGGTGGCAGAGAAGAAGATGGAAGCCCAGTCAAAACTCCGCAATTAGAATTGACTCAGGATGGAAAGGTATGGCTGACTTTCACAACAAAATTACTTGTACATGTGGTGTGTGTCCATGTGTGATAATATAGTGCCTATCACTTCTGAGCATCATACAGAACACCATATTAAAATATTAAAATCAAAACTGTCAAGTGCTTTCTGTAGGTTTAACTTAATGTAAGTGTATGTAAGCAAAAGAGAATGCAGACTTCTGAATAGCATTCACCTAGGGTTTCTTTTATTGCTATAAATTTAATCTGAATTCTCAGTAAACTTGCATGAGTTCTTAGAAAAATGTTTCAAAGGGTAAATAATGTTTTATTAATTTCCTTAGTTTATTCAGGCTTAAAAAAAATTTGTTAGTATATCCACAGTTGTGTACATTCTACAAAGCTGACTTGTGTTTGATTACCATAGGTAACAGTATCATTTTAGTAGCCATTGCAGAATTACTCCATCCTTTAGAAACTTGTATGTTGACTGAAGTGTAAATTTCTGTGAAAAGTCGAGTACATTGGTCTGTTCCTGTTGCAAACAACCATTGACTTGTCTTGTTTGTTTGAGCTACTGGGCAAATAGGTCAAAAAATTAAATGTAGACCTTGTATGATTTGATGTAAAAATTTCCTTTAAAAATGTTAGCTAAAATCTGCTGCTATTCTCTCTTGGAGATCATTTCTTTTTGGGGCAGCTCTTCAGAACTTTCTTTCATTATTAAAGAGTAAGTTTGTTTTGAAACATTTTGCAAGTTAGCTACCCATTTGATTCCTAGGGGGGCCACTGAGTTTCTCCGAGTGGTTCACATGTTCCCACTGCATTCAAGTGTAGAAAGGGAACAAATAGCCACAGTTGCATTTTTTTTGTTTACTGGCAAGTTGAAATAATTTTGAACTAGCTTAGGAAAAAGGCACACAGAGACTTTCTTTATGGGAGAAAAATGGTAAAATAAATTACTACAACTTTGGGTTTGATAAAATGGTGATAATCCCTTGTTTTCAAAGTGGCAGTATCTCTCAATATTTTAACCAAAAGAGGGGAAAAAAAGGCGGTATTTTGAGAAGTTGCTCCAGGAAGCTGTTCATTAAGTTTTTGTTACACATGCCAATTCTGTGGCCAGCTTTCTTTCCCCCCTAGCACAGATACTTATTTTCCTTTCTGGCTCTCTTTAAGTCTTAGAGGAAATGGTTATAAACCTAAGAATCAAAGTGCCAGCTTGTCTTTCGTGTATTGCACTGTCCCCTGACCTTTCTGCCAAAGCTCTGAATGTCTGTCTGCTTACATCTGTTGTAAGTGACTACTACAGTTCAAAAGTGCACAGTTTTTTACAGTGTGAGAACAAAACATTTGTAATGGGTTGCTTTCATAATCCACAGAAGTAAACAAGTTGTCTCCTTGTAAAACACAAAGGGATTTTTCTTTTAGGTGTCACTTCTATTGCATTAGTAGACTTATCCCTGTTTCTAAGTAAAAATTTTCACTAATAATTTCTCTTTTTTTCCCCCTTTTCTTGTGCATTCAAACTTGCATTTTGTTGTGCTTCCATTTTCCACTGTGCACAGAATTTTTTTCTTCAGCTCACTCACATACACCCATCATCACTACCCATCCATTCTGTGTCATCCTATCTCACCAACCTGTCACCAGTCCCTGAGTTGGACATGCTTTCAGATATTTCAGAGGAAGATCCCTTTGGGGAGCCCCTCCTTACCATCCCAGACATTTCAGAGTGCAATTCCATGAAAGAAACACCAGATCATAATAAAAATGAAATAGCTTTACCAAATAATATCTTTGAATCTATGAGACCCTTAGCCAGTCAAGGATCCCCCAACATGGAGGGAAAAATCCACACAAATGACTACAAAAGCACTAAGTTGTGTGTCTCATGCAGCTTTATTAGATGCTTTTCTTCTAGTTTCCATTCGCTGCTTGATGAGGATGGTTATATTACTTTTCCTAGCCTTCCTGATGTTTGCATCTCTTTCCTCCCACCTGGCCTTCAGCACTATATTCCTATTACCTCTCCTTCCTTCATCCCCTCTTTTCTCCTTATCTTTGTGCTGCTTCTATCTGCTTTCCAGTCTGTTCCTTTTTCACTCACATTTTCCCTTCCTCTTGCTCTGTCCCTCTGCTACCTGGAGCCTAAGGTGACTTCCTTTAGTGCCTCTAATGACAATGAGCTGAATGACAAAGCAGAGGAAGAGGAGGTGTGTAATTTTGTTGCTTAAAATGTTGGCACTTGCACATAGCTTTTATGCTTGTTCTCCCAGAGGCCTGCTCAGTTTTGCACACTTCCTAGGATAGCGATATGTCATTGTACATATATATAAATACACACACACACACACACACACACACACACACACACCCCTATATCTGTATCTTTCTAACTTTTCTCATTTGTGAAAAATTGCCATTGCAGGATTTTTAGTCAATAGATAGCTGGTGGTTTTTCTGCCTGAATTCTTACAGCATGCATAATTTCATTAGATTCCACAGACACTGAGCTGCAGGTAGAGTTGCTTTGTAGTTCAAAAAGTTTATGAGCACATAAATCTGAATACTGAAAGTGCTGTAATATAATAATCTATATAATTATCTATAATAATAGATATATTATTACTTGATACTATTTTCAAGTTGTGCTACTTGCACTGTCAATTTGTGTTAAAATGCATGTCTCCTGTGTGCATTGAATGGAATGCACATCTCCAAAGTTCTTTTTAGATCTGAAAAGTGAAATTCCTAAAAGTTGAATTCCTGAATGTTGTGAATGCTTTAAAACCAGCTTTTTTGTTATTCCAGATTTCAGACATTTCTGCTCTACAAGGGTGTGTGCAAAGTTGAGTCTGTCCAAGGCACTTTTTTTTTGGTTTTTAGGTGCTTTGATTAATCTCTAGCAGCAGTTAAGGTGGAGGCTGATTTTGTTCATTAGCTGGGATTGCAGGTTGTGTCAGACTTTAATCACTGGAGTCTGAACATTCTTTGAAATACACTGTTAAAATTGCTGTACGGAAGCCTCAGTCACACTAATATGTTGCTCTGATCATCTGGAGTGGTTGACAAAATGCCTCCTTTCCTTATTTGCTGCACATGTTATAGCAATACCACTAGAAAAAGGTGTTTTATTTTGATCTTCAAAGGAAATATGAAATCAAATATTAAAGAATCAAAAAGGGGAGGGCCTATTCAGTGTTACATTTAGCAAAGTTTGTTAAACTAATTAAATCAATACAAATATACACGTTAAAAACAGGCTAAATACACAACGTGATGTTATAAAAACCATGAATCTAAGTTTAAAATCATTAAAATCATTACTTTAAAAACTTGCTCAGTTTTTCTGTAACCTAATTCAATCCATCTTTTGTAACATAAAGTTGCAGAAAATAGAACACCAGATAAACGAGAAATTAATAAAAATGCATAATTTTCTTTGTGTGCATTCACACAATCCAAATGCAACAGTATGTGCAGTAAGTAAACCCCTCTTCAAATTTATGTACTTGCACAGTGTTGACTTCTAAATGCATCTTTTCCTAAGATTAGAAGTTCATATTTGTACCTGTGGAAAGACTAGGAGGTGGTTTGCTTTTTAAAGAACGCTGTTCCTTAAGGCATTCAGAATACTTAGAGGTAAGATATGAAGAGTAGCTATTATTTCCAACAGAGTGCACTGCAGTTTGAGGAAGAATATATTCACCTAAAAAAGGGGAGTGAATGCAAATAAGTCATCACAGGACAGCAACATTCCTAAAATAATTAATACATTTTGTAAATATTTAGGTGTTTGACTCGAATCCTAATCTCTCTTACCAAATGAACTCCTGCATTAGACTCCATGTTCCCATCAACTTGTTGCAGAGTTTAAGGCACTTACCATAGAAGTTATGCATATCTTTTATTTTCTTTACTCATTCTTAAATTTCCATCTGGGAAAACACTGAACAGTACAGCAAGAAGGGGACACAGTGTGAAACTTCCATTTTTCATGCTACTTTTGCCAAATATTACTTCAGCCATTCTACAACAATGTAGGTGAAAGAAGACCAAAGTCGCTTAGTAATTTCAACATCTGGGGCCGAAACAGTAAAGGTCTGTAAATATAGCACGCTTTGCAGCATTTACAGAGATGAAACCTCTTTGTTAGACTGTAAGCATATGTTAACCGTTTCTTTTCTTGAAAATTTGCCACGTGCTCACATAGGTGGAATCTGAAGAGGAGGAAGCACAGCAGAAGGTGCATGGTTGTTTTTTTACAATTAAATCTGGCTGTAGCTGCCTGCCTTGTTAGAACCCTAAACTTTCTGTGGATTTAGACTGAATAGTGCCTTTTCACCTTACCATTTTATTTCCTTTATTTAACTGTCTGGTTCTATGGATCTTTTTTTATTTACTTGCTTGTACAACTTATGTTAATTTTGATTTTTTTTTTAAATTTTTTTTTTGTGTGTGTGGCTTAATTTCACAGAGCAATTCCTTGAGAGTAGACGGGGAAAATATTTATGTCAGACATAGCAATTTAATGTTGGAGGTTTGTATATAATATAAGAAACACTTTCCCTTCTCACGGGCTGCCAGGCTGCATGGGATGGGAGGTCACCTGCAGGCTGTTACGGACACAGTGCATGAAGTGCATGGGGGGAAAAGAGCTTGGAAATGTTGCATGATATCATTCTCGTTTCTGAGTTTAAATATAATTTTAAAAAAGCCAAACCCAACAAATAAAAAAATCCAAACAAAAAAACCCTCAGCTTGAATGTCGATTGTACATTTTGTTTATTTTTGCTAGGTGTTCTCAAGGTGGCAACTGGGAATAATAGCCCTATTTAGATAAAGCAAACACATAAGTCCAATTCATAATCCTAAATGAGATTTTTATACTTTGCTCTTCAAAGCGTGCATCTTTTATTGATCAGGGTTTCTAATTTTTGCCAGCTTAATGAACCTTTATCAAATACAGTACCTGAATAAATGGAATAAGTAAGGCATAAGCAGTGGTAGAAGTATGGAAAAACTAATTCTGGTTCTGACGCTCACTGATTTTAGCAGCTTTGAGAAATATACATGAGGATCAGATTTTTAAAGGGAATGTTTAGATATGTTTCTGAAATCTTTATTTTTTTTTATTTTTCAAAGGAAAGTATTCTTACTTCCTAAAGGTTGTTTTTCACTGATGAGCAAACAGCAAAGAGCTTTGAACAGTATGTTAATGCATAGTGCTTTATCACTGAAGTAGAGATTTTTATTATAAGAATTTCCATATAGTCTGTTAATCTGGACTACCTGTAGTTGCAATCAATATCATTTTGCTTGTGGTTAATAACAAGCTAGTAACTGAAGAAATTTTAGAAAATCTTACTGCTGTCTTTATTCATCCAGATGGGGCTATAAATAATTCCCTTTGTCACAAAAACTGTCTTTTTGAAAGTCATTACTTTTGTTCAATAATAAGATGTATGAATCGCAGTAACCCAACTAATATGTTTTTGGCTTTTTGCAGCTTTTGATCATTATTGAAACTTTACTTGTGTATAACTTACTAAAGCACTGAAAGCGTACATTGCATAACTGTGCTTTGATCAAGTCCAAGAAACGTGCCTTGTGTCAAGCCAAGACAGGTTTTAAAATAATGACATGATTGTTATGAGCTTCAGTTGTGTAACAGAATGCCTTTGGCATAAGGTTTTATTTCGCTCAGAAAATACATACTTAGGGGGTCATATTTAATGTCTTGTTTGTTAGTCCTAGATTAAAAGTGAAGCACTGCTCCTGTGACAGTATGAACCTACTGAGTTGCCAGAAGGGGAGAGGCTTAGTGTTCAAATTGCATGTGTGAATACTTACAGAATTAGGAAAAAGATGTGCGGCACCAAACTCTTACTGGAGCTGAACATGCAAGTGAAAAGAAATTAGAAACTAATGAAAGAAATTATAAATTTTAGTACTGGGTTAGGTTTCTTCATGACTTAAGACAAGGGATATTTGCATTGTGAGCACTGACTATAAAAATCCTACCCAAAATATTAAAAGTAAAATTTTAAAATGTTCTGTTACAGAGTATATAAAATCTTTGTACAAAAACAAGATGCTTTAGCTAAATTATTGTATCTGACTACATTCTTTTGATAAATCAGTAATAATTATGTCTACATTGGTATTATTCCATTTTAATCTTCAGTCTTTTAATTCTGTACTAAAAATGGATCTGAGGCTTAAACTTGAATTTCACCACAAAATTCCGGAAAAAAATATTCTTGTGTTAGAGTGTGCGTAACCAACAGAGGCTTTTCTCAATGCCTTGGCATGATGGAAGGAGGATGGATTATGAAACCTGCTCTCCCCACCAAAGCCTAGCATTGTATTTAAAGGATAATGAATTTCCAAGAGACCTAAGCAGATAGAGTTTTGCCTACTTACCAGAACAGTTATATTTCTGCATAGCTCCTGATCCTTATGTCTGTTTCTGTATCTGTAGCTTGTAGTTATTTCATCCAAGGTGCGGTTTAGCCTTATCAGAAAATCTCATTTGATATTCATGATGTGGTGTCCCCTTTGGCACTTGCCTGTGTAGGTGCAGTTTGAAAGAACACCTCTTTGGTACTGGCGTGCACAAAAACTATTTGTGTATGTAGTAATGCTACTTGAGTGCTGTGTCTGCTGTCAGGTTCTTAAATGTAGAACTGGCAGATATCAGGCTTTAAGTCTTTAAATATCATTCTTCCAGTAAATTTAAGCCTACATGACAGTCACAATGAGTAGTCCCTCTGAAGTTAAGCAGGTATTAGTTGCTTGCATATTTGGCCCCATAGTATTGTCTTCACATAAATATTTTTCATGGAGCTTGTAATATCAAGAAAGATGCATTTTTATAATGCTTTATGGGTTAGACTGTTCTCTCTTATAGCTACCTTCAGTAATGTCAATTGTGCAATATCCCAAAATGTTTGCTTCTGTGCTTACAAAATTTTAGATGAAAGCCAACAACTACTGGAAATTATTATTGTTTCAAAGGGCTAGCGGTTTCATGTTTTGGATGAAAATAGCCTTTTGTCAAATAACCATGAACAGTTTTATTTTTCCTTTGCCTTAAAATATGAAGGAAACAGTGTATGACTGGCCCTTTATTACCAAAAAAAAAAACCAAACCAAAAATCTTGGTTCCCTTATTTGAAGACATTCCAAAGAAGTATAGCTCTTCAGACACAAGGCACTTTCCTTGGTTTGGTTTCTTTTTATTTTTTTCCTTTTTTTTTTGTTTGTTTTGTTTTGTTTTGTTTTGTTTTGTTTTCCAGTTAAGTTTGCTTTTGTTGTCGTGTTTTGTCCTACTTTGTTTCACGTTGCGGGTTGCTAGGACCTGGATAAGACCCAGGACGACTTACTGAAACACCAGGCTAGCATTAGTGAGCTCAAGCGCAATTTCATGGAATCCACACCTGAACCACGCCCAAATGAGTGGGAAAAGCGGCGTATCACACCTCTGTCCCTACAGACACAAGGGGTATGTCATGGCAGACACTTGTCTGCATGCATTTCCATACAGCCCTGAATATAATACAGTAAATGCAGTTTGTCCTTTAGATTAACACTCTTTGGGTTAATGTCATATTTGTTTATACTAAGTATACATTAACTTTTTACCACTTACCTTTGGACCTGACTTTAAATGTGTGGAATTTTATTCTTCTAGAAGAGCAACCGAATTAGAATCACTAGAAAATATGGAGGTGATGGCAGTATTTTCCTGTTTGTTAAGGACAACTTAAATTTCACTTTGATTTACACAGATTGATGGAGATGCCTTTACAGCTGCAGCAGAACTTTTCCCTCCTTTTCTTTCTCTTTAACTCTTCATAGACAGCTTGTGCATAAACACAGACACAGCCTGCGTGTTGTTTCAGAAGGACCTTATATGATCAGTTAATTTACAGTGTTGACTTCTTCAAGACATGTTTAATGTAGTTCAAATCTACTCACCTTAATCTCCAAAATGAATTTATCTACTTTTTCTCTATATCTCCTTCCTGACGGAACCTTAAACCAGCAGTTTGGAAAATGGTTTTCTAGAAATATCAGTGTGAATGCTTGTAGCAAGAAAATTACCCAAATACATTTATTCTGCTGTTGTAAACTTTTAGTTTTATGGGGACTTATTTGCTGCTTCTTTCACAGAGTAGAGGAGCAAATCAGTCTTTGAAAGCAATCAGTTTATCTTCTGTTGTTATCCTTTTCTTTCACCATTGTTCCTACCCTTCTCTCCTAAATGTATTGTTGTCCTATCGCGTTAAATTCTTAAGTATTCTCTTCAGTCCCCACTTGCAAGTGAACTTTCAAGTAAGCTTGCTTGATTCTACCAAATGACTTTTGTTAATAAGACATTATTTCAATAAGATAAACTATCTGAACTGTATGTACATATGAACAATACAGTCACTGACTGTATGATCATTTCTTTAATGACTATTTTGTTAATTTATGGGTACTGCCAAGAAATTATTCATCAAATTTCTGAGTAGTACCTGAATATTTCTATGCATAGTGGTATATGCATAGGTACAAACGCTGCTCAAATTTTCAGATGTCAATGACACATTGGTTAATAGCTATAAATATATTTTGGGTTAAAATAGACATTTATGTAGAAGTGTAACTTTTTTTTTTTGTTATGTGGTTGTGTGTATTTTCTGTGTTGATTTCTTTGTATTGAAGTTGAGGCCCCTCCAAGTTCTTTATCTCTAGTTTGTTTTTTTTTTTTTTTCTCATCTAGTACGTTCTGTCACTTTCAGGTGGTTTGGTTTATGTTTATGTAAAAGTGTGTGTCTGTCTCATTATTTGTTGTTTTACACTGGTTTTATAAAATGAAAATCAAATAGAAAAAAGGAGACCACATTTTCCAAGTGAAAACACTGCCTGGGAAGGAGAAGCAATGGACTGCAATGTCATGGAATGCTGGAGCAAAATCAGAGGAAACCGATAAGGTGGCTGCCCTGAAACCTACTGCCTTTTTGCTGTATCTGCTGTGGGCTAGCTTGGGCACTTCTTTCTTTTTCTTTTTTTTTGTTTTCCTGATGGAGTTAACTTTTTTAAGCCAGTACTGAGAGACTTAACATCTATGCAGTGAAAAACACCACATAACCAGGGACTACTAGCAGTGTCATAGTGATGATGGGTAGCAATTGTGATGTTGGTTTTTTACATCACTTTTGGACTATTTCCCACCACCTAGGAACTGGGACAAAAGTAGGTTAATGTAAAGCTGTCAGTCCTATTTCAGTAACATATATAAATACGATATTTGGGAAGCAGTGTATTTCCATCCTGAATTATTTGTTGATGGATGTAGAAAAGTTTGTGTTCAAGTGTTTTGTTACCCACAATTTGTAAACTTGCTATTAGTACTCAGTCCTATTCCTGGACTTTGTGTTTCCTTGCCTGTCTTTTAGAATAGGTGGACAATAGATGAGAATAAAGCAGGGATACCACTGCTAATATTCTTTCTCTTCTTCCTTCTTTTGCTTCAGTGAAAATACTTGCCAATAAGTAATTTTCTGTGTATGAGAAATGTTATTTTGGGTACATCTTGTTTGTGCAACTATACTTCTGTATCACCATCCTCCCACAAATGCACAGCATCTGTGACTTAATTATAATAGAAATTGTGGCACATTGATATGTATGTCACAAATAAATATGTGAAATGTTGTGATGTTATGGATACCCACAATATATTTTTTTAATTCCATTCTCCCCCGGCCCTGCTGCTTATAAACAGAATTTCGTGTTAGCATATATGACTATGTACCAGAAGGAATTTGCCAGGAATTTAAACATCTTCACAGTCTGATACATTATTGTATCAACAGTAAGTTGATGAGAAGTGCCAATTTTATCTATACATTTAATTATTTGTACTAAACACCTCCTCAGAGAACACAGGTTACATTATTAAACAAATTGTGTGATTGGGGGTTTCCTTTCAAAAGATTAGAAGACCTAGAAATTCGAAGGTGGTTAAATGAAAAAAGATGGGTGGTATGTGCCTGTCTATAATTATACACATATGTGGAGAGAGAGATGCACACAGTCTGACCACATACTGCATAAAGGTTTTCTTTTCCTGCCTTTTTTTTAAGGCTTTGAGTGGTTAGAAAACATGCAGTACCAGAGTACAGTAGAAGGAGTATCATGAACATTTTTGCCTTTTGATGCAATCTATTAATAGATGGACATCCACTGGGTGGAGTAAATGAGGGGAGAAAAGTAGGGGTGAGGAGCACATTGCTCTGATGGATACTGAATGTTGCATGAGGGCAACTTTAATAATTTGTATTCACATAAAATTTTCCTAGCCATCTTTGGAATATACCTTACATTTTATTGTAGGGAAAAAATATAGGTGTACTTTTTCCTTTCTTTCTCTGTTCTTCTGCATGCCATATGTGTTGTAGTATATGCATAGTAGCATGGTGTGACTTACATCAGTTCAGATTCTGTGTTGCTACTCACATGATGAATCCCCACGGACTGCAGATGTCTGCATGGCACCTTGGCTTTCCTCTGGCATGTGCTTCTACTGTGATTCTCTGTAGTATCATTTCCTAAGGCAGTATATCTAAGGCTATCTTATTGAATGTTGTCAAAATGCGTGTTACGTCCATGTTAGGTATTCGTTATTAGTTTTTTTTATTTTAACTGGTTTTGTGTCTAACTTAATACAAGCACTCATGGAAGGAAAACTGGAATAAAAAATTTAGTGTTTTCGGAGGCTTGTACCCACATGAATTTTAAGTTGCTTTTCCATACAGAATTACAGTATTACAGAAAATAGACCTGACTATGAACATAATTCATGCTTTAAAGCAATGTACCCTTTTACGTATGTTTGAGTAAAACAAGTTTTCCCGGTAGAATGGGAAAGGCTTTTTGAAAAACGGATTAATAGAAATTAATTTGCTTATGTTATTTAAGCATTTGAAAAACATATGTATAACATATAAAGAAAGCCTCGTTTCAGCGTTGTGGGTGTGTATTGTTCAAAGCAAAAGTATCAGACTGCCCTGAAGCTCTGAGCCAGTTAGGCGTTAAAAATGGATTTTTAAACGGGAAAAATCCCAAAGGTAAATACGGAAATAATGCCTCAGTAAACTCTTCTGTTTGGAAAACCCATGGAAATGTGAATGTTTTATAATTTTTGTAGTGTGCTGTGCATGGTGGAGAGATGCAGTACTAGAGTACGATGCGTGCCGTGACAGGAGTGTTGTGTCCGTCTGTTCTCCTGTCACCTCAGGCCTGGCGGGCCGTGCCCCCGTGCTCCTGCAGCCCCGCTCCCAGCCGCGTCCTCCCGTGTCACGTTTCTCTTTTGCCAAACCTTTCCTTTGTAGGTCGCTGCCGCTCCGTCCGTCACTGTTTAATTCTTTCCTTTCCCTTTTCTAACTCGTCTAGAGCCTAGAAGAGGAGATAACGTCCATTTTATTTAGTAAGGAGGGCTTTGGCGCGGGCACGCGAGGGCCCTTCG
>NW_020799097.1:60462820-60479487 GCF_003259725.1 Athene cunicularia | reverse complement strand
CTTCCCCCCGGTCCCCCAAGAGCCCCGCGCCCGCCCGTGGGCTCAGCAGCTCGCCTGCTTGTGGGGGGCAGCGCGTCCCCCGGATTAACATTCGTCACTGACGCCCAAAGCCTTAAAAATGCCAGAAAGGTGGCCTGCAGCTTGCTTCTCGTGTGTCAGAGCCGGGAAGCGGGCTGCTTCTATGAGAGGGAGAGAGGTCCAGCTACAGAGCTCAACTCTGTTTGCAACACTCCAGAAATATTAACTGGTGCTTGTTTAAGCTTCACCGGCAACACTGCCTTACTCTCTGTAGGTGCTTTTGCTTGGTAAACAGCAATAAAACCTAGGATTAAGTCACAGATGATGTGTAGATTTTTGTATTCTTATCCCTTGAACTCAAATTTTGCTGCAAACTGTTCACTAAAAATACATTAGATCAAAAAAACCCTACCTAATACATAGTTTATGATGTGGGCTTTCTGGGATATCCATCACAGATCATTTTGCTGCGGAACAAATACTAATATAGCTGCTTTAATCTCATCATTTTGACTCCAAACTCAATCCTAACAGGATCATCCTGGTAATCATGTATTGCTATTCTGGCAACGTACCACCCTAAACAGTCTCTCTCTTGTTAAATTTCATAAAGTAACAGACCAAAGATGAACAACTAATAAAATCTTACAATAAAGTCTTTTTTTTTATTTTGTATGATGATAAACTGATAGTAGAATGCTTACTAGGGTGTGGTTTTTTTACTTTCACTTAATATTATTTATTCTTAATTCCAGATTTAACTGAGAGAAATAACTGCCTCAGTAGCATCACCGGCCAGTGCATTCATGCTTGTCTTTTCAATCTTTCATAATTAAATTCTTATCCCAGTTAATGATGTCCATAATTCTTGCCTAGTCTTGAATGGAATATTTCAGTGAAGTGGAAGGAAATGAGCATAGTTTTATGTGAATCTTGTAGTGAATACACAGTGTCTGTCTAGTATCATGCCTTAAAAGCTTGCTTGGAGGATGTTGCACTGTTGAAAAGGGGTATGCATTGATTTTTGTCCTCTGATTGCTTTTTATTTCACAGAGACATGCTTCCAGAGCAGAAGGGCCTTGTACTGGAGTCAGCGGTGCTGATAAGGTTCTACTGATTTTTTCCATAGTTTAATTTGGCTCTAACTCTTCCAATTCATCCTCATTCTTTCTTTCCTTCCTTTTTCAGTTAACCATCACAACCATCTTCTGTTTTCTACATGACATGAACCAGACATCAGCTAATCTTGTTTCCATCATTTTAATTTATTCATATACTCTACTTTTGTTTTTCCTCATGCATGTTTTTTGTGCAGAGTTCACATGAGACTCTGGACATAGTGGAGGAGAAGAAGCAGGCAGAGGTTGGGATAGAAGAAACACTAGTCGTAGATGAAACCAACAAAGGGAAAATGCAAGTTGCCACTGATGCTGGGGAAACATGTAAGGTGGAGCATCTGTCAAAAAAGGACTCTTCATCATTGCCATCAGATAGTAGCAGCAGCAGCAGCAGTAGTAGTGAGAGTGAGGATGAAGAGGTGGGAGAATACCAGCCTCATCATAGGGCAATTGAGGAAGTCATCAGGGAAGAACAGGAAGAGGAGGAAGATGTGAAAAGGAAAGAACATGAAGAAAAAATACAGCATGTGGAATCCACACCAGAATGCAGTAAACTAAATGTACCAGTTGAGCACACACAAGTTACAGCTGAAGATTTGGTCCAGGAAAATGCAGTTACCATAGCTACAGAAAAGAAGAATTTGTCAGAGGAAATCAAGCAAGATTTAGGTGAAGAAGAGGAAGAACAGCTCAAACTCAATGGAGATGTGTCTCATGTTGACATTGATGTTGCACCACAAATAATTTGTTGTTCTGAGGTAAATGGTAGAACAGTTTGACAACTAGATTAAGCGGAAGTATTTCTTGGGGTGAAAATATACCTGCCTTTCTTCTTCTCCTATTCCTCCAGCTCTTCAGGCATCCAGCAAGATTCAGATCATTTGGAAGGGGAAACCATTGATGAGCAGTGAAATTCTGTCTCCTTCAGTTATGGTTTCTGACTTTTTGCTAGAACTGAGTGAGAATCACCAGTAAGGCAAACCTTCCGAAGACTGACATCTCCTTTTTATCTCCCCCTTACTTTATATGCACATACATAATGTATATTTATTATTTACATGTTTCCAATGTTTTAAGTCTTGTCTCGTCTATTTGTCAATTGTTTTTGACACGTCCATGACATGTAATTGTGATTGGAAAGCCATTGGAAATTGAAATTAGAAAACACCCATCACAAATTTTTTGTTCCATTTTTTCCCCCTATTACTCACTGCTTTTCTTGACTTTTTTTTTTCCTTTTAAAAACATTACAGATTTATAGACTAGAGTAAGTATGGCTAGAAATTGCATAGGTGAGAGCACTGCATTGTGAAGGGATGAGGCATATATCACAATCTTACTATGAAGTCTTGTAGTTGCAGTAGATATTTAGGGAAGCGTGAATGGGTTCCAGTCACAATCAGTTGTTTTAAGCCAAACTAGGTTGAAGGGTTCATTACTGGGCAAACTTTATAAAGCACAGTGGGGAAAAATAAGCACAGGGATGCATCTCTTTGTAAAGTTGGCATGATCTTCTTATGAGTTTTTCAACAATTGGGCAGGTTTTTTCCTAGTTACCTATCTGCTTGTCCTTGTAATGGTGGCAATTTTTTTTTTCTTTGCACTTAAATCCAAACAACCTACCTTCTTTCTTTTGTTGTCTTTTGCCTACACAGGTGTTCTGATTAATGGTGTGAAAAAATTGGTTTATAAGATCTTTGGAAGTTGCAGGCACCCACACTTAAAAATATAGCTAGTTTGGAGGAAGGGGATAAGAGCTGCTCTGTGTGCAACTGTGTGTGAGGGAAATATTTTTTTTTTTCCCCCTGGGATTTCCCCCCATGTGCATCCCAGATCGGTGGGAGATAGCCACTGATGCATCCAGAAAAATATCAAAAGGCTTTACTAGATTTTTTTTTAAAGTTCTTAAATATATTGAAAATCTGCTTCAATAAGATAAGTTACAAGTTCACTGGTTTACAGACTCCTGGTTAATTGCTTTCTTTCTGATATTGCAGAGAACACCACAAGAACACGTTTAACTCTAAATGGTTAAAATGACTTTAGGATTGTTGTCAAAAGAAGACATTGACTTCCAGAATTTTTACACTGACTCCTTAAAATCCAATTGTCAAAGTTGGTTTTGTGTTCCAGAAGTAGTAAATATTAAAAAGTTAAACTTTTTTGTAATTTTCTTGGAAGTTCTAGCCCATATTTGCAGTTTGCTTGAGCAATTATAGGTATTTTCCCAGACTAAGTCTCATATGAAGCTTATCTGTCTGAGCTAGCTATCAGCTTCTTTATGCAAACTAAGATTTTGTTTTTCCTAATAGTGCTCATTTACATATTTTCAATACCTGTGTTGCAGCTTGGTTTTAGCAGTTGCCTTCTGTGATGTGTACTGTTGGCTGAAACACAGAACTTTGGCAAGTTACTAGGAGTTTTCTTACCGTGTTATGTAGATAGATACTAGAGGGCTGTTGTATTAGTTTTCATTTCACTTTGCTTATTTATTGCATGCTTTTTATTGGGAAGACAATCAAATGCCTTACTGTAACAATTTTCTTGAGTTTTTAGTGGTGCTTTCTTGGTCCACTTTACAAACCTTCTTCTGTCTTTTGAACTGATTGTTTATTTCTTGCACCACAGCCTCCAGTAGTGAAAACAGAGATGGTAACCATTTCAGATGCCACACAGAGAACTGAAATCTCCACTAAAGAAGTTCCAATTGTTCAAACAGAAACTAAAACTATCACATATGAATCTCCACAGGTATGGTAGCTGGGTTATTTTACTGTTTGCAAGCTGGTTTTATTCCAGTTACTTGTAGATCAAAATAGATAATGTAAACAAAATGCTTTTCAAAAACATATACTTTTTTTCTAGCATCTAAGATTATACTTTGGCTATGAATTGGTTAAGTGAAATGTTTGTAGACAAAACAGTATTACTTCTGAAGTTTTTTATGTAAGGACTTAGTTGCTGTCTGCAAACATATAACTCATTCTTAGTTATGAAAACTTGATTAAAATATCTCATTGCTCCTGAAAGGAACATGAAACCTTGATCATAAATTTTTCACAAGAATGAACCATAACAGCATTCTTACATGACTCAGTAAACTTGTATGGCTTCTATTTAGATTTCTGTTTTAACTGAACTAAATAATACGTTTAGTAAGAAAACCAGCCTTTTCTCCTGTGAAAACAGTCCTTTTAAATGCCAAAATACAAAAATACCTTCTGGGTTTGTTTTTTTTTCCTTACAGTTTGATGGCAGTGCTGGTGGTAATGCTGGTGTGCTGCTGAGTGCACAAACAATTACATCAGAGTCAATTTCCACGACTACAACTACACACATCACAAAGGTAGAATATAATAATATCTCTCTGAACTTAAAAAAAAAAAAAAAACAAACAACAAAAAAGAAGAACCAAAACCAACAAGCCCTCAAAATAAAGTCTTACATGAAATTTCTCATTTATCTGCTAATTTATTGAAGAAAACTGACTTGAAATGAATTGGGTTCATTCCAGGCATGTGTGAGACTTAATCTTTCTGCACACAGATTTTGCATAGAGAAGCCCTAATGAATAATCAGAAATATCTGGGAACAGGATAGAGAAAGGGAGAGATACGATTAGGGGTTTTTTTCATATAGGTCTTATTTCTGTGTTTGACAAATGAGTATGTACCTAAATTTTTACAGTTTTAGTCCTTACTGATATCTTACAGAACCTTTGTTAATGTAACTGATTTTTCTGAGGTCCACAGGAACCCTGCCAGTAGCGTCAGTTACAAGCTTGAACTGAAAAAAATGAGGTTTTCTCAGCCTTTATGTTGATGATCCTTGCACTTCTAGGTTTAGAGCATATTTAAAAACAGATCATACCACTTGATTACTTTGCAAGCATATTTTGGTGCTGAATTATATACTCTGCATTCCATGCTTGTAAAGGAAAGGAAAACTCAGTGTTAACAGGACATCATATCTGTTTCAGTCTCATCTAATATTTCATGCCAGAGTATGTTAGAACTACTGAAGTGTGATGATGTTGATTATTATTGTTGTTACTAATTTCTGTAAATATTTATAAAGTTTTAGGCTGGTCCTCAAAACACAGTTTTGCAGTTTTGTCTTTGAATGCTTAACATTGCTTTCTGTAATTTTCTTGGAAAACTATCTTTAGGGTAAAGCAAAAGGGAAGAGGGAAACATAAGGTGTGAGTTTGGGATTTTTCCCCCAAGAAAAGAAGTTTCACGTCATTGCAGAATGGAACAGTTACTCACTGCTCACTGGATATATATTCTAAATATTGAAATATTCTTAAGACTGAAAGTTGTATTCACAGAATGACAGTGGGAAGGATGTTGTTGGAAAGCTGTCAGATAAAACTCACATGAAATAAAGCTTAGAATTTAAAGTGTGTATGTTTTGTTATACAGACTAGTTAACGGGTCATTTTCAGTTTCATGCTCCCTTATGGAATCATTATGCCACCACCATTGTAGGCAAAAGTCTTAATTCAATAAATTGTGCTACCACAGCTAGAGGGGGGAGAAAAACAGTGTACAATTACTTGTCAAATTCAGTGTCAGGTGATAATGCTTTTTGAAAGGAACCATTAAAGAAAATGGTTTCAATATTGTCTTCTACTAAAAAATTACTGGGATTACTATACTGCAGCAGATCCTTATCTTTTCTTACCAACTGCTTATCATCAGTTCAAAAGATTGTTGAATTTTCTAAACTAACTTTCTGTTTTACATCACAAACTGTTCATTATTGATAAAGGCATTTGTCAAAATAGTTTTAATATTCTGATGGTGTTCTCAACAGAATCATCTTGGATCTTTTCTAATATGATCAGTATATCTTAAGTAGTAGTTTATTCTTTTATCTTATACAGGCTGATTTAAAAAAAGCATATAATGTTATTTCTGTGAGATTTTTTCTATAAACTAAAATGTTTTAGAGTAAGAAACGAAGAAACAAAGCACAAAATTATTTTCATCAGCAATGTGAAATATGCTGAAAATACCTCACTAAGGTCCATGAATGGCAGAACTAAAAACCAGGTCATCTTTGTATTTAATGGCATAGGATTCTTCAGAGACTGAGAAGAGGCCATGATAGATGGGTTGAAATCAAAGAAAAGACTCATGGAATTTACTCGTTGCCAGATTTATATAGTGGAAGAAGCCGGAATACCAGTTTGTATGCATATCTAGATCTGTCCAAACTTGGGCTCCAGTAACAGAAGGAATTCTCTTTTTCTTGGTTTTAATCAAGTTTAGCAATTGCTAAAATGTGACTAACTGCGTAACTGAAAAAGAAAAGGATGATTTAGCACTGAGAATATTTACTACTAATTGCAGCTCAGTCACAGAAATGTATTTGTTTGGTACAACATAAAGGAGTGCTTTGGGGCAATATGGAATGATTACAAAGATCTTTTCTTTTTCTGTGCCATCTATAGATGGTAAAAGGTGGGGTATCAGAAACAAGAATTGAGAAGCGCATTGTCATTACTGGAGATGCAGATATTGACCATGATGAGGTGAGTATGTAAGCTGTTAACATTTACAATGTGATTTTTGTAGACCAGTGAAATCTAGATGGTATTTCAGAAACCTGAAAAAAGAGAACAGTAGATGAGTTGAATAAGAGGACATAGAAGGACCCTGAGACTGTTAATTGTGGCAAAGTTGTTAAGCAGTTATGTTTTGTGAATAAGTAGCCTTTAGAATATAACTGAAAGAAAAATAGCATTTGTAACTGCATCATAGACCATGTGAATAGATTTCTTACTATTTTTAAAGGGATTGCATTTTTGGAAGAGACTCAGATTTAGTTAGTGCAGCTTTTGCCATTTGGGAGGAAAAGCATTACTAAAATAATCTTATTTTGATACATTAATCTGGAGAGATGGGAGTGTCTACTGCGTTGTGTCAGCAACATCTGAATGCAGCACTGACTGAAAGCTTTGAAATACATTAAAGCATAAACCGCTTGCATTTTAAAAATAAGGTTTGGCTTGTATTTATAGAATTCTATATAACAAAAGTAATTGTTGATCTGCTGGAATCTTACATAAGTACCTTTCATCTCAATCAGCACCAGAGTATTATTTTACAATGTCTTAGAAATTAAGATTAAAAAATCACTTCTACCTGCCCAATTAAGAAGGCTGAGTTTATACAGGAAAATAATTGAGAAAGTGCAATTATCTATTCTTTGTAGTGATGATTACACAATTTGTATTGTTTTTCAGCTAAGAAACTATAGTAACAAGGTCAATCAACAGTCACTGGATAATACAAATGGAAAAGCCTACCTTCTGCATAAAGCATAAAGTTGCACTGAATCCAATTCTAACTTTATGAAAGCTACACAAATCAACATAACAGGATTTAATTTAACTTTTTAATTGTAATATACTGAGAGCACCTGGGGAATTTGATTTCACATTTTGATTTGCCTCCAGAAAGTGGCTCTTGACAAGTTGAATCACTTCTTGAAATTTGTAATGAAATGACAGGGCTGTTCAGCATCAGGCAAGGCTCTTGTTTACCTTGACACACGTTCAGTGCACTTTGGATGTCTGGAAAGGTCACACAATACCTTTAGTATATGAGACAATTCTCTAAGCCCTTCTTTGTTTTCAGATAAGTGCGTAATGAAGTAAAATATGAAATTATAAAAAAGGAAGTACAAAATATGATTTTAATCACTTAAATTTAAAGCAGCAGTGAGCAGCTTTTAAGAGATTAAGAAATCTCTACCACATTTTCTTCAGCTGATATGGAGCTCTTTAAATGCACAAACTACTGGATGTTTATTCTTTTGTGGTTTAGCTCCCTACATCACTAAAACATTTTCAATAGGAAAATAATATTTTAATTTGGAGTTTCAGAATACAAATGCTTGTATTACTTGTAACTCAACAATTAGAGACTTAAGGTTTTCTTATTGGTTTTGGTGTAAACACTGATTCTTACATCTCAACAGCCACTCTTAAATCCTTATTTGTACTACAGAGATTACACTTGGCATATTGTAAATCATGAACTAATAAAAAAGGGTTAGGATTAATACATCAGCAAGCATCAGTACTGTACCAGTGCACACTTTGTTTTGTTCTGTACATATTTCCCTAATAGGACTTCAAATTCATTATTATATAATAGTTAAGGTGGCTAATGATAGTGTTTCGAGTCTCTCTTCAGAGTTATTTCTTCTCCCACTTACCACCTATGGTTTAGGAAATTGTCACTTTTCTAAAATAAGATAAACCTGTTTGTTGCATTATATTTTTCTTGTTCCTTCTAGAATATTTCGGGGTTTTTTAGTTGTGGTTGATACTAAGGTGAATAGTGAGATTACTGTTGCCTCAGAATGCCTTCTAGTTTCTTCTTTTCTTTCTTGTGTTGGATTCCAACAGTAATCCAGTTCGCTGAAATAAAATTTAGATCAGTGGAAGGAATAGAAGGTCCCAGGTGCTCTTTCGCCTGTTCTGCCTCAGAGGGTTCTCTTATGTGGTTGACTGTAAAGCCTGGAATGGAATGGAATGGAATGGAATGGAATGGAATGGAATGGAATGGAATGGAATAGAATAGAATAGAATAGAATAGAATAGAATAGAATAGAATAGAATAGAATAGAATAGAATAGAATAGAATAGAATAGAATATTACAGTTGGAAGGGACGTACAACAATCATCTTGTCCAAGTACCAGCTGTGTATATTGGTACACCTCTTAAGCAGATAAAATTTCTTAGAATGTGTGAAGGGATTATAAGAAAATGAGTAATACTTACATTTACACTTCCCTGAGTTAAGCTAGAGAAAGTTCTTTTAAACTTGTACAAGGAGTAAAAAGACATTCTTGAGAAAGAAATTTCTGTTATGATCGTCTTTCAGTGTTTCAGTAACATACTTAGGACATATACCAAAGTATCTTTCCAGTTTGTTCAGGAAGCCGAAAGGCACTCTTATTTTTCTGTGCTGTGTACATTCTTTTAAGTCTATTTGCTCGATTTGTTGCAGAAGTTTAAAAACTTCTGGGGTATAAGAATACTTTTTATCTCCTGGAACAAGCTAGAAAAGCTACAGGGTAACTTTATGGTTATTTGTTACTTCCTGGAAATTTTGGTAAATTTTTAACATAGTGGCAGGGGTTTTTTGGTTGGGTTTTGTGTTTCAGGTGTCAGAGGAACACACACACACACACAAACACACACACACACACACACTCACATGGGTGAATAAGTGGCTAGGGTTTTTTATTACTAAAAGCATGCATTTTTATATATTTCAGGTTCCACAGTGTCACAATGTAATTGGTCAAAAAGTTGTTTTTAACATTCTCATTGGATAACCATTATCAGTTTCTTCCCTGCTTACTTCATCCTGCTGTGTAGTCTGGAGCTCCTTGAAAGTTACTTGCTTGAATCAAAGCTTCCCTTTCTCAAGGGTACACTGGAATCTTGTCAAGGTCAAACTCCTCTTCAATCAGTTTGTTGGCAGACCAGCTGCCTTCCCTGACATTCAGGGGTTGGTTGGTTTTCTGTTTTAGTATTTAGGTTGGGGGTGTGTGGGTGTGTGTGTGTGTGTGTGTTACCTCAAGCCCTCTCAAGTTCAGGAATTTAGAAGTTTGAACAATTATAACCAAATTTTCTGGTGCTACTCTCTCATTCTCTGCCCCCACATGAATATTCTTTTGTTGTTGAGGTACATATTGTGAATACCTTTGCAGGCCCTGGCACAGGCAATCAAAGAAGCCAAAGAACAGCACCCTGATATGTCTGTCACAAGAGTAGTGGTGCACAAAGAAACTGAACTTGCTGAGGAAGATGAAGAGTAAAATCAAAAATGCCCTGAAGCAAATACTTCAGGTAAGCTTATATATATAATTAACATAGGAAAATGTAGCATCAGTTTTCTGTAGCACTCTGTAATAAAAGGCTTGAAAAATATGGAGCATCTTTGATACATGCTCTCACAAAATGATGAGTTGAAACTGGCACTGGTGTAAGAAGTTTTTTGTCTTAAGTCCAGTCTGACATTATTAATTTTAATTACGTATTTTCCTGTTTCCCAGTTTTGTCATAGTACACTCATGGCATTTCCTACAATGTTTGGTCAAGTCTGGTAGTTTATATTGAAGTGAGCTTGGGCTGTTTCTGCAAAACTTGAAGGATGTGTCACATTTTTCTGTTTACCTGTACAATTACAGTCCTTGCCTTACATCTTGCTTGTTTAGTGGGAAGACTGTGTGCAGTTCCCAGTGAAAAGGCACACTTGGACATTTTAATTTAGTCAGCTAACTCTTAATCCTTAGCACACTGAAATATTTAACCTTTTATCATTTTCCCAGACATGGAGGTAAATACATTGCAAAGTCAAATTTTAAAGTCTCTTATTAGTTGAAAGACATATCTGAAGTAATGTCAGTTTATTAGACCCTCATTTCAAGGAATAAAAAAAAGAAAAAAATTCCACTTGCTCCACTTGATGTATTCAATAGAAAGATGAGAAAGAATGAATAATGAATAAATCTGCTGTTGCACTGGTTATAGGCTAATGTCTTAAAGCTCAGTAACCATATGTGTGTATAAAGCTTTGTATTTCCTTTGTCACAAGGGTTGATGTCATGAAACTGAAGCTTCAGATTGTTCTGGCTTGATGGTTTTGTTAATTGTAGATTCAGAATCAAGGAAAAGGTTTCATTTGGAATGGTTAAATAATGGGAGAGATTTTAAAATAAATAAAGTTTTTAAAGTCATGTTTTAAGCCTTTGTTGGGAGACATCTTAGTTTCTAATGATGAGTCCGTATTTAGCTAGAAGAACAGAGTTGTTATTAGAACATTTTAAGAAAAAAAAATGGTTTAGTACAATTTTAAGTTTTTAATGTGTGTTTTGATCAATATTAATATAGGGGGAGACAAGGTAAAAGAAATACATTTTATATTTTTTAAATAAATGAGAGGAGTTGTGATTCTTATCTCCTCAGTTCAGTAATTTATACAGTGGTGGTTGTGGCCCATGGAAAAGAGAGTTCTAGGTCCTGTACAGGCATGCATTCCCTTAGTATCGAATGAAGTTTTTACCAAAGGAAACTATCTGTCATAAACTTCATCCTGCAGCTTCAGGAGACTTCTAGATATCATGAGCACTATTCATGAAGTGCCAACAAGATATGAAAAATGAGACTGACTAGATTCCAAATTTGATGTAAGCTACTATAAAGAGAGGAGGATATATTTCACATAATCCTGTTAATTTCTCACATTGAGAAGTTCAGTTTTATTCCTGTGCACAAGTTTTCTAAGAGCTGAAGATTTCACTGTTGGGCATCACTTCAGTGATCCAGAGGAGAAAAGATGTTGGAGAGGATCTGAAGTACACTTACTGAATGCTACTCTATGAAAGATGACCATTATCAAGGAATCTGAGTCTTCTTGAACTAGTCAGTGATCACAGATGTATATTTTCAGCTGAAAGACATAGGCGAGTGTCTTGCTTTTCTTTAACATCTGGATAGGAGTGGAAGGGCCTATGTGGCTGAGGAGAGGGAGAGCTAGTATATGTTGCCAACTGTTGACATGTATATGATCAGTTAGAGGCTGCAAGTTGTGAGCTACTGGGGAGTTTTTCTCACCTGTTGGCAGAATTGTTGGTTCCCATCACTGCATAAATCAGCTCTTCTGGGAGTTTATTCTGAATGCCTGCTACCTGCAGCACTGCATGGAGCAAGGGTGTTGAATGCCGTGGAGAAGTCCACGAGGGTAAGAGTAGGATGCCTGCCCTCTGCCTGCAGATGGAAAGTTTATACACCTTCTCCATCAAAGTGGTTCCAGTTGCCTTTCCTGGCCTCATACAGATTGTGCTGGAACTACAATATTGGTTTTGATTATGTGAGTTTAGAAACTGTCTTTTGGCCAGTTTTCCTCTGAGCTTGCTGAGAAGCTGGTGATTTTCCATCACAGTGGAGCTAAGTTCGAGCTGCCCCCTGAACATGTTTTCAGTTTTGGTCAGATTATTGTGTGTTTGAAAAAGGAATGAATAATTTTTGCTCGTAACTGTACAAACCAGGAAGTCAACATGGATCAAGTTTGGAAGTGCTAAATTAACACTAACCTGGCTATTAATGTTATAACATTAATATTTTTTAAATTATTATTACATAATGTTATAAACTCTGAAAATAACAAAGCAGGAGTTTCTTGTGAGGGAGGATTGGAGAAAAGTAACCAACAATTAGGAACTCTGCAAAAATCTCTGTATGTGTTTTCACTGTACCTTTATTTCAGTGTTCAACTGGATTTGTTTTGTAGCTTTGTTGCTTAGTGACACTGAAAATGGGCATAGCATGTATGCTCCAGCTTTGCTTTGAAAGCACAGGAGAGGATGTGGAACTGTACTGAACTGTGAGGTAGGGGTGTGTGGATGAGTCCTCACATCACATACATGCTCCAGAAGGGCTTGGAAAAATCCACAGCACTTTTGAGAGCGCTATTATTTTGTAGCAAGGAGAGTGCCTGTGGTTTAGGTAATTTCACTGGTGCCTTGGTACACAGCAGCATTAAACATGCATACTTAAACTATCCTCCTATTTTCAGCATTTACAAAGGAGGATCTAAGATGGAAAGTTACACTGAGACAGCAGCACAAATCATTTTTGTTTTGCAAGGATTTACTATTGTAATATGTGCTACCATCACATTTTTCATTAATCAGTGTGAATTTAAAGGTCTTGGGAGCAGGGTTTGCCTCTTCTGTTATATTTGTGCAGAATACGCCAGTTTCTTCATGCTACCTTAATCCAGAGAAGTAGATTTCAAATAAGTGTTCAACATAATCTATCCCATGTAAGTAATTACAGTATCTTTCTTGAAGGGACTGTGTAATGGGAGGAAGAAGCAATCTTGGCAGGTTTGCACCACATTTCTACATTACTGACCAACTGCAAAGTTGATTCCGCTCCTTCATCAAATATTTAACTACTTTGTAAAAATTTGATTTGGAAAAAGCATTCAAAGAATTCCTTCCATCTGCTGAGGGTGTTTTTTTGCTTTTTTGTGAAATATATACATTGTGGAATGGTGCTTGCAATGTATCGGAGAGTGTCAGATGCCAATTGCTTTACAGGTCTTAGTTTGAAATGCTTCTGGGAGTGTAAAAGAGGACTAATATGAAGACATTTACCATCCTGCTCTTGTATTTGAGACCTGGTGATTTGTTTGACTGATGATGCCTTTCAGTTAAACAATAAGGAAAAAATTTACTTGTCTAAACACAGGCCACCTGAAGTGCCTTGAATATCTGTCTGCACCTTGGACCATCAAAAGTCCTATGCCCTCCTGCAGCAGCAACTGAATGGCAGGTGGGACTGCAGAAACAGCTCTAGACCATTGTGTTTAGACAAGAGAGTCATGCCACAAAATTTGATTGTTTGTTTTTAAGGTGACGAAAGCTCTGCCCCAATGACTATGGCAGTATTGGTTTTGTAGACCTGTTTTCTCTTAATAAAAGTGAGAGATATTACACTCTGATTCTGAAGGATTATTAATTGAACAAATATCTTCTCTTTCTTATTTATGTGCTAGATTGTGGATTTAAATTTTCAGTAAACTGTGCAAGAGGTGACTATTAAAATACCATGAGATTTTAGGGAGGGAAAAATACTGTAAAGCAAGAAAAGCATTGATAGAAACTGATTTACTGTTCACCTCATTATTGAAGGAGGCTTTAGTTAATGCAACATCTTTTTATGAAAATTCCCCCAAAATAACCTATATGGAAAAACTGACCTTTAGACTCTGATGATGTGACATTCACATAGTATCTGTTATGAATGCTTATATAATCTTCTCCTTCTTTTTTCTTCTAGAAGTAAAAATGATACTGACTGTGATCATGACCATGAAGAACTGTAATCATTCCAAGTTATCACTACCAATTTCACCAAGCCTAGCAATGATGACCAGATGTTGAAGACTTAAATGCCAATACCAAACTCCATTTTAACATCTGTGGTCTATATTCCCTTACAATCTTTCTTGTTTATTTTTTATAACCACTTCTTAACAATCTTAGATTTTTTTTAAAATGAAGTTTTAGAGGGTATGATCTTCTTTTGCACAAGTACTTGTATTTTTGATGCTGATTCATAATTGTATGAAAGTGAACAAAAAAGAAGTCTGGAGGGCATTGTTCACTGGAGCAGGTGGTAATTGTGCAGGAAGAGGGATCTTTACTAATTTAGATATAGTTTTTTCCAGATATTTCAAGTGAAATCTCTTACTGGAGTAATTTACAGATTTTTTTTTTTTCAGATTATTCAGGTAAATATATGGTATCACATAACAAAGATTTTTATAAGAATACAACATTTCCTAAAATTTGAAAAAATATATTTCTTTGGATAAATTTTATACTGATATCTCTGTAACTCTTTCTGTTCTAAGGGTCTCCTCTCTGTGGAGCAGAGATGGTGTGGCAGTCTATAGAGGAGAAGGAGTTGCAGACACATTTCTTCTGACTGAGCACTGTGTTCTTTTTGCACTTTGGTGCCAATGCTCAACTTCTTGCAGACGTTTTGCTGTCTGCAGCATTCCAGATAAGGAAAGAAAGAAGAACAAAATAATCTTTCTCTTCTTCCAACAAGAGATGATCTAGGCAGCTTAAAACCTTAGTGCTTTTTTTCTTACTGTGTCCAAACTTCAACACTTCCATTATTTGAGTACATGTGTAGAATGCTCGCTTTCTATTAAACCTCACTGTCTCCATGTTAGAACTGACATTTCTGTTATTGAGAAGGTCTAAGTTTCACATGCTTTGCCTAATGGTTAATGCAGGTTTTTAGGATACTGAGTGAAAGTGTACGATGGACTCCATTCATAAAGTAGTAAGACAGTACCCTCATTTGAGACTGCCGTTGAGAAAACCTGTTAATTTGGATTTTATTTTGTTCTTGCGGGGGTTGGTTGTTTGGGGTTTTTTTTGCTGTTGACTCTGTGTATAGTTAAAATGCCAAATTAGATTTATAGCAGCTTGAAGTTGTATTAAGTGTTATTTTGCTTTCTGTAATTCTGTTATAAAATAAAGTTGTTTATTCTCTGTATGACTTTTGGAACTCAGACATAAACTTGGAAGATATTTAAAATGAGCAAGTCAGTTATGATAACTGCAATTCTAGAGGCCACAGAACCTTGAAAAGTGTAGGGATTAGTACAAGTAGTCTCCAGAGTTTTCAGAAGGATGGCACAACTGACTGGCTCCTGATACTGATAGAAAGTATCAGTGGTTTTTAGCCATTTTCCTATAAGCGTCCTGGTTTTTGTGGTTCAGAGAAATCTCCAGATGCCAAAATGGATGAGGTTTGGACAGCACAGTGCAAGTTAAAATGCCCCTCAGTCTCCAGGTGGTTCTACTGAGTTCATTGATTTAGGATGTACTGTGATCTTCAAGTAACAAACCAAATCATAATATTTCTCACTACATTCTTTTTCACTTCTAAGCAGTGTACTTTTGGTTCTATTCTGTTGAGATTGCTGCCATCTGTCAGAATGCTTGCTTAACAGAAATTCCTGTTAGTTTTGGCTTCATATAATTTGGGTAACGTAAGACAACAGTAACCAAGAAGTTGATTTCTATATGCATATAGGTATTCTCACTCCTACATTACATGGAAGAATAGCAGATAACAATCTTACCTGCTTTTCTTCAAAACAGAGATATTCTGCCTATCAAAAAGGGGAAGAGAACCCCACCCAGCCTAAAAACATAAGAACACACTGCCACAAGAGTCTGCATGAGTAGGGAGGTTGTCAAGGAAGTGGTAATTCTGGGATATGTATAAGTGGAGATCAAAATGGAGATACATGCATTTAGGGGGATATCTTAATGGACTTTTCATACAAAAGTATGTAAGAATAAGCTCTATAAAATCTTTCAGGTATTTTTGATATAATGTAGTATTAGTTGCAGAACTCGTTTGGTGGGAAGAAAGCACATTACTTTAATTTTTTATTGATTTGGATCCTTCTGATTTGTTAGACACTAGATCAATATTGGGTTTTATTGCAACTGTATTTAATCCTTAAAACTGCAAATATAATATTCTTGAAAACAATATTACTTTCACCGAGAGCTGTATTTTTTCAAATACTAATCAGAACCTTTTGTCAGGGAAAAATTAATAGTGCTTTCAGGTCAGCTTAGCTATCACTTCCATTGATTAAACATGTACTAATTAAACAACCGTTGTCATGCAGAGAAATATAAGCCCCAAGTGTGATCAGTCCTAATAATAGTCAAGTATTACAGATTCTGCTTGTATGTAATTCAAATGTTATGGAATATTGTGCAATGCTGATGAGTTTTCCTTGTTACTTTTTATAATATAATATAATATAATATAATATAATATAATATAATATAATATGATATAATATAATATAATATAATATAATATAATATAATATAATATAATATAATATAATATAATATAATATAATATAATATAATATAATATAATATAATA
>NW_020799097.1:60438551-60462770 GCF_003259725.1 Athene cunicularia | reverse complement strand
TTTTAAAAAAAAAAAAAAAAAAAAAGATTTATTGCTCGAAGCGATGAGCAACTACAATACAAAGTGTTTCTTGAAGTATTCTTCTATTTGACAACTCAGGCTGAATGGCAACTTTCAGTTTGGCCACAGAAGAAATCAAATAGATGGAATAAAATAAATACCATGAGAGAGGTCAGATTTTGTGAGCTTTGATCACGATCAGAATGACAACTAACTGTACCTTTGGCCAGGATGCAGGGGGAGCTTCTCAGCTTTTAGGCACGTTAACTATGGAAGTGAGCTTCTTGGAGCAGCTGGTACCCCGCACTGTTGACCTGACTACACCTCTGGAAGGTTTGAAACTTTAGATTTTCAGTCTGCTCAGTTGTTTGGTGTTTTTATACTGCACTTGAAAAAAGATACTTGGATTAGAAACATTAGCACAAATCACATGCATTGTAAACGCTGCTAATACCGGCAGTGTTACATTAGTCTGTTTGGTGTGAAGCAAATCCTGCAAGAGTTTTTGGAGGTAAGTATATATGAATGACTTGACTGGGCCAGGCTAAATAACTCCCAGATTCCTGTCTCTGAGGCTACTGGTAGCTGCCTAGGGGTATGTGAAAGAATAAGTACTGTACTAGAGAGTTATACTTTCCCAAATATTCCAGCAAATTTCAAAGACTTGCTGGTCTATGGGTCTTTCATATTTATCTGCCTCTCTGGATTTTTGGCTAACTGCTTTTAAAAAAATTCCTCTGACAGGCATTTTTACCATTTCATGTGTCTTAAGAAGAAAACCCAAACACCTTTCATTTCTTTTGAATCTGCCTCTGCTAACTTCATTTGATAGCACCACTGCAGATACTAGAAGAGACAGCCAACAGTCATTCTCTCTGCAGTCATTCCCCAGCCAAAAGCTATTCCACAATTCTTTATCATTCTTACTGCCTTTCTCTGTACCTTTTCTACTTAAGTAGAGACTTTACATTCTGTTCTGAGAAGCGAAGAGGAAGCAGTAACTAATAGGCAAGAAGGTTTTAAACATGTTTACTGGTTGTAAATGGAGTGGAATTCTAGCTTCACATTACTGCTAGTGACTGGAAGACAGAGGACAATATTGAAACAATTATTGAGAACATTATTTTCTTGCAATCACTTTTTCCATATATATTTAGAGAATGCTTTTATAATTCATCTAGACAAAGACTTAGATCTATGGTGTTATTTAAATATATATTTTTTCTTTTTGAAGGAATTATGTAAGATACCATGATGTGTTTCATGCTGGTACCATGAAAACAGGTAATTCTTGACACTATTCAGTAATGGAACTGAAAACACAAGGCCTAAGGATTTTCATGACATGTTAATGAGCCTTGAATGTCAGATCTTCCTACGTGTTAGCAATTACAGCTCAATAAGTAGTTGTGTCAAAGGCATTCAGTTTATCTATATAGTGTTTTCTTTGGTATTCTTACTGCCATTTTACAGTAAAGTGCTGTTAAAGAGTAATATCACTTTTCAACATTTTAGATATCTTTATCCTCAGTCATGTTGTGAAATTGACAAAATCAATTTCATGTTGCGGTAAGGCTTGCTAAGCTTCAGTTCTGTATCTTTGCATGGGGTCCAAGGCAATCTTTTCTTGGGTGGTGGGGGAATGGGTGTTTGGAATTGGGGGATGTGTGTGTTACAATTTATTTTAACCTCTGATCCAAGATCACTACTCTACTGTTAGCAAGCATCTTTCTTAAACATAAGTCAGTTATTTGCAGCAGCTGTCTCTATTTCCAAAGGATTGTGTAGATTGTAGTTAATGAAAGAAGAGGAAAGAATATATTAGAGAGAGTAGTTTTCTGTAAAGATATCAGTATCACAGACATTCATGTACTCAGGTAAACAACAGTTTCACTGGGGTGGCTGAAGAATGCACTTTTTTTCACTTCGAAGCTGCTGGTCTACTTTGCAAGCAAAAATTTGTTATCTATGAATATGTAGGAAAACAGGAAGTGTTCCATAGCACAGGACACTGAATCAGTTGGCAGTCTGTCCTGCATGTTGCAAGAATCTATACCAGCTGCTTCTGAAGAAATTGTCAGTCTTAAATAGCAAATAATGAAATAACATACCCCAATAGGTCAGATTCATTGATTCTGCACCATGGTTTTTCTAGATGAGACAGCTGTAAGCAGAGGTGGATCATTAGAATCAAACTTTCATCATTAGAATCAAACTCCACCTTTACACTCAAGTCTGGATGTACTACTTATAAAGAAAGTGTTCATTGCTTTGGACTGTGTTGTACTAGGTCTGCCAGGCATGAGAGGAGCTCAGGGAGCCGGTGCTCCCCGTGTCCCGAATAGCTATGAATGTAAGGTCCGGTCAAGAGCTTGGTGATAGGGAGCTCTTGTGATTTCCCATTTGACCGTTGCCTTTGGAGCGCTTCTTTCCTTTTGCTCTCTGAAGCACATCATGTTTGCTGCTAGTCAAATGAAATATCCAGTGTGAAGTTTAAGAACAGAAGGGCTGCACACTTTTATCTTACAGGGAAAAAGAAGTTTATACAAAGAGAAGAATCAGAAATGTGCCTTCAGCCTTTTGATTGCAAAATTCTGGGAAGGCACTTGTGGCACTATTGCAGGTGGGGCATCTTGAAACACACAGCAAACCTGTTAATGGGCATCTGGAGTGAATTCCCAGCTGGAAGTGGGGGGAATTGCAATTCAGTGCAACTGAACTGTAGATTCCTCTGCCAGCTGACTGAGATAAACTTGGTTTTATGATCTTTGCTCTTCCAGGTTTTGCTGTGGTTCTCTTACAGGGTTGCTTCCTTTGAAGTCAAAGTCCATATGTCTATCTTGTATTTAACTTTTGCTGTTCATTTTAATGCTATGACTTCTGAATAAATGCCCGCTTTTTTCACCCAGCATCTTCTACTGACTTCAAGAGGAACTACAAATTACTCTGCACTTTCAAACATAGATAATTCTTTTGGGAACCTGAATAGAGACTACCATATCTAATTAGAGGTACTTGCATTTAAGCATCTTAACCTTTCATTTTACTATACAAATGCCATGTATTTTATGTTATAGATCTAAACCAGTGTGATGAATTATTTTTAAAAATAGGATAGTATTAAAATCTAGAGGACTGTTATGTATAAAAAAGGTACTTGCTGCTTGACTTGTTTTCTTCTCATAGACTATGATAAATTAAAGTGTTTCTTAAACCTGTGGTCATGGTCTCATTAGTGGTTTTATAAAATGATTCAAAGAAGTTCTTAAAAGTCTATGAGAACCAAAATTGTGCAAACCACATATAATCTCAGACAGGGCATTATGCGCTCTGTTCTTGCAGGGTGGGTAATGGCAAACAGCTGTAATGAAAGGTAATTGCAGACAGCAATTGCTAGCAAAGAGGGACAGTAAATATCAGGAATATTAATGACAGTCACTTCTCATTCTTCATAAGTTTGAGTTTAAATTTGGGGGTCAGAAACAGAGAAGCCAAAAGGCAGTAGTACTTTCAAACAGTTTTAGTTGTGTTTTCATGGGCCTTCTGCCACAGCCAATCTTAGATGCACTAAAAATTGTAGATCTACAGCTAAAGGATGGGGGGAAAAAAGATATTTTATTTGTGGGACAAATGACATGCAAAAAAGAAAACTCCATACTTACTTTTTTTTTAATTATTATTTGAAAAATCATCCATTTGTCCTTAAATTAGATTAATAATTGGTTTACAGAATACTGGCTGAATCTTTTCATGTTTTCAAAATTTGGCATGGTCAGTCAACAGAGAGAAGTCCTTGTTCCCCAACACTGTTATATTTTCCTTCCAAAATCTGTGGAAAACATATATTACAAAACCTACAATCTTTCCCAAAGTGTAATAAAAAAGTCAGTTCCCCTTCATCGCCCTTCTCAATTGCATAGATGTCAGTGCTTGATATGAACTTGCTATTTATGTATCTTCAATTTAATAAGACTGCCTTCCTTGTATATGCCAGTTCAGCTCTCTCAGGAGCTTGTTATATAGCTTTCTATATAGGCTAGGGAGGGGCTAGTGAGCAAAGTACTTTCCCTCGCCCAAAATACTGTCATGTAAGGGAACTGTACATTGCAGGAGGTCTCTGGTGTCTGATGAGTTGCATAACGTGCTGCTTACTTGGCCTCATGTGAGAAAGCAAAACTCTTACAAGACCTTTTTGAACGGCAGCAGCTGTTTCATTTGCATGGCACAGCCCTAATTTCTTCTCTCCATTTTGTTTTCCTCTGTGGTATTTATCCACAGCTGGTTATTTTTAAACCCACAGATCTGAGTACTGGTTTTAACCTTGCTTCCTGGGATGTGAGACTCCCTTAAATGTCCTTCAGTTCTTGCACTTTCTCTCTTTTTGTCCAGATCTCCTGGGTTTTTTCTGCAGGCTGTAGTAATTCGGGAGGACATTTCTGGGGTCTTCTGCCATGGCCAGTTCCTCATTAACTGAAAAATAAACCAAACAAGACAAAATTCCGTAAGAATGTGATAATTTTCTATGGTGAATTTTTATAAAGAAAAGGAGCTGACGCATGTCAGTAAGAACTAATCTTATTAAATTGAAGGTGCCTAAGTAGCATCTTAGTATCAGTTCATTCATGCTCCTAGAAGAAAGTCTAGGGAGTGTGAGATTGGGACTGTGCCTATGCCCAGTGAGGCACTGGCACAGACTCTTATTGACATCAAAATAAATATTCTATTTCCATCTGCCTCCACCAGTTTTCCATCAGACTAAAATCCTTAAACAACAGCAAGGAGCACAGTTAGCTTGTGCTAGCGATTCATGTTCTGCTTTACTGCGGCAGTGCCACGAGAACCTCAAACTGGCCTGATCTTCCTGATGCTGCCTGTGGTACAAACAGAACAGAAAAATAATCTCTGTCCCCATAACCTGGCATCTTCAGTACAGGATGGTGTCATCAGAGGCTTGAAGAATATTTGGAAAGGGATGGAGAAGCAGAGGAAAGGAAAGAAAAGGGAAAAAAAAAAAAACAAAACCAGAACAAAGCCCAGTTATCATAAAACACTTTGTCACAGGATATTAGCTTCCCTTGTCATAGCTAGTTCAGGAGAAATGCGTGCTGTTTTGTTTATTGATTTTGGTTTTATTTTTAAGGAATCTTGAAGGGATGATAATAAAGTGAGTTTTGATATATTCACATGGAGCCTTTCACTGCAGAGAGAAAAATGAAGTTCTTATTTGTCAGTGAAATAAGGCAGCCTTGCTTTTAGTAATGCAATTTTGTTGGGGTTTTTTTAAGGAGATCTAAGGAAATAGGCACCTAAAGTCTGATGAATTTCTGAGGTTCTGTCAAAGAGGAAGTGCTGGCATTTAAAGGAGTCCATTCTCAGGCTTGTCTGTGGTTAGTCATTTTGCTCACCTGATGGTCTTAAGCTGAAGCTGACTTGGCTTGCCTGTACAGGGAGAGATGCTCAGGATGATTTGTATGAGTTGGCTGGAAGCCTAAGTGGTAGGTTGGACTCTGGCAGTCTCAGATCAAGCAAAAGAAGGGTTTGGAGGCCCAGCCAGAACACCTGTGATCTGCAAACTGAGACTCTTCTTCCCTGAGGCACTGAACAGCCGGATGATTCCCTTCAAACATCCTCTCAGTTACAAGAGAGAGAAGCACACAAGCAATATTCCTCTGGCAAATAAGTCTACCAACTGCTTCATTCACCTATCTCTCTTAAAGCCCTGATTGCTAATCTCAGAAAATTTAGGAAATTGCTACTTAAACTCACTAGAAATCCAAACCTAAAAATTCTGTTCTTTAAAAGAGGCAGGATTTAACATCTGGTTCTGCAGATTATTCGCAGACCTGCAGAAAAGTGCAGCTGAGCAGGCTATGGGCACTGTGAAAGAGGGCAGGCTGGTTCGTTTCAGCAGTTGGCCATGCAAGCATGAATGCTGTCAGTATTTTCAGTCTGGCTCTTTTGGCTTAATGAAAGTACTGTCTGAGCCTACACAAAAAACCTGAACTGATGGGACCTATAACCCACGTGCTATTCTTGCTTCGCTTGATCCTAGCTGGAATACAAAAGCAAGAGAATCACCAGGTAAGAATGAATATCTCAGTATTATTTCATAACAACTGATGCCTAACACAGAGATGATTATTTGCTGAATGGGAGAATCCCTGCTTTTATCCAAAACCTAATGCAATCATTTCATTAGCTTCCATTTCAACCTTTTTCCAGAAAGAGCTCTCAATACTTAGCCTTCATACTCCCTCATACATATTGAATTGTATGGTGTTTTGGCACCATACCATTTTCTGGTGTTGTTTATTAGTGTGTGAAAAACTGTCAACACCTTGCTCTGAGGACGATTTCTAACCAAAAGCAGAGCTGGGTTAGGCATGTGGAACAGGCTTCCACAGTTCATTAATACATCAGCTGAAAGCACATCTTGAACAGGAAATGTTTAAGTTTTAGCAGCCTGAAGGTAAGGTGTTGTATGCTTGTATGCAAACACCCTTCCTCTCTGTTAAAGCCTGAGGTCTAAATGCCTGGAGATCTTATACAAAATAGAAAGTGAATTCATTCTACATTTCTGGGTATGTGTGGCCTTTCTTACTTTTATAATTGTGTTAAATTGCCTAATTTTCTGGATTTCAGAAGACTGCAGGATAGAGCAAACTTGAATGTACAAATCACAGTGCTTGATCTGACATCTGGGTAAGAGTTCTTCCCTAGCCTTGCACTGGTGGGTCAGTCTAGCCTTTTCCTGTTGGGCTGATGGACCTCAGGCCAGCTCAGGGTCAATGCCTCAGCTTATCTGCAGAGACCTGTGGTCAGGATTGTCCTGCCTGCCCCAGGCAAATCTCTGCTTTTGCAATCATGGGTGAGCTGCTAGAGCTGAAGCCTGTAGTGCATGCATGGTGGACAATTGTCCCAGGCAGGTTTCTCACCAAGCTGTACAAAGAAGCATCTGAAGTTTACAGAGGAAATCTAGGACATTAACGTAGCTCTATGGAGAAGAGGTTCAAGAAGCAGCTAATTCAAGGAACAGACAGCTCAGTGTCTGCAAGAACACGTTTTGGAAGGGCGGAGGGAAAGAAAGGATGAGGACTCTGATCTGAACATGCGCTGGGGCTGGTCTTGGCATCTGGAGGCCTAGAACAAGAGCACAACATGTGTGAATCTGCTGCTGCAGCTGGGACCCAAACCTGGAAGGAGTGAAGATCATCCTCTTAAAACTGCATCATCTGATGTACAGGAGCTGCCCTTCTAAAAGAAACTGCCAGACTGCTATGGCTGTAGTCTAGTGTCTTTTCTGTGCAGGACCAGTCAGGTTCTGTGGCCAGCCTTGGTTTGCAGTACCTAGGTGTGTTGCACTCACTGTGCATTTACTTGGGTGGGGGTGTTTCTTGTCTTGGTTTTACTCTGAAGGTAGATTTTTGATGTGAGTATAAGCTGATTTTAAAATAGAAAAGGCAACATGGCAAATGTGCATTTAGGTACAAAATAAAAGCAAATATGTATCTTTGAAAGAATACAGACATATATTCAGTAGCCAACTATTTATAGTGTAGCTGCTGTTACTTGTCTCAGTGAAGACTTGCACAAAGACAAATGTTCTGTACTTTAACTATCCTATTCTTTTTCTCCATTTTGGTTGCTCCTTCTTTAGTGTGGTGTAGTAAAATTTTCTATCGTGTGGTATGTAAAACTATGGAGTTTTAACTGAGGATTCATTCCAAGTTCTAAACAAATTCCTGTAACACTTTTCAAATAGAAAATGGTCTAAAATGCAGTACACCTTCATAAAATTGTTTATGACCATAATTCTCTTCTGTTTAGTTAGTACAAGCCTAACAGTAGCCTGTTAAATGAGAAGTTTTGTTGCCTACCCACTCATTGCCCCCCAAGTCCTGACTCACCTTCTAATAGTTTGATCCTGAGGTAGGCAATTACCAGCAGCAGGAGTAAAGTCACAGGCATGAAGATCCCAGCAAAGAGAACATAGCCAGGCAGCTCCTTCACAAACACTGAAAGTATGTAACCTATGCTCATTTTCCTCTGTGGCCACCGTGCTGAGCAAGATCCTTCAGATCTCCAAGTATGAAACTTATTTATCCTGCCTTCTTCCTTTTCCCCCTGTATCCACATTCTGCTCTTTGCTCAGGCTATTATCTCTTTTTTGGACTTTGGTTTGTTTGTGTAGGCCTGTGATTCCCCGTAGGACCGGAGTTCACTTGCTAAATTACTCAACCACAAAGTTTAAAAGTGCATATTGAAGTAGTGTCAGGTTTTGAACTTTTGGTATGTTGGGCTGGGCAGGGCTCAGTATGTAGGGCTGCTGCCTTTTGAACAATATGGGTTCTGTCATCTGCTAATACAGACCATTCTGAATAATAAGCACCCTCTTTCTAGATATATTATTAATTTTACAATAGGCCTTAAATGCTTACCCAGGGTGAATACCCTGTTGTACATACCACACAGACATACATGTGGTCTCTGCTCTGAAGAGTTTTCGGACCAGACCATTGAGGCAAGAAGCAAGTGACTGAGTAGATGCTGTACCAACAGCATTTTTTCCAAAAAGCAGCTGCAGAACAGTGAAATTCAGGAAGGTTTCTTTTTTAGCAAAGTTAATATTATTCAAGAACCTTTTAAACATTCAAGTAACTGGATTAAGTGTGTTCAGTTTTTCCCATCTGGTCACCAGCCTATGGCAGAACCATGTCTAGGATTCACTGCTTGGTTTAAAAAAAGTTGTTTAGTCATTTTATAGCCCTTCCCTATACCTTCAGATTTTTAAACACATCTGGTCAGTAGACCTGACACCTTGGAAGTGCTACTGCACGCAGGTTGCATTGGTTACACTTGGGGACAATGCAGAATCTCACCGTTTGACCTGCCAATGTGCTTGAATTCCAGCAGAGATGTGCTTCAGGTTATTGGAGATCAGGTTAGTCTATCTGAACATTCCATCTTTGGCTTATCAAATCTGGTGCCTAATGAATATATCAGGTAACATTAAGCATTGTGGGTTTGTGACTTCAGCAGTTTATGACATGGACAAAAAATCTGGCTCATTTCATGTGCATTTGAGAGATGGTGAAGATTTTATTTGTTTAATACCTACCGAATCTGAAACTAGACCATGAGCTCAAGGTGAAAATAACCATGTTGAGACCAGTTTTCTCCAGGCATCCAGAAAGAATGTACAAGATTTGCTTGACTAATTGGGTAGACTGGTGCCAATGGGACATGCAGCAGATTTGTAGATTTTCAGGGGAAAGAGGTATTTCTGTGTTCACCTTGTTTTCTCCACCTACTGTATTCAAAAGGCAAACAAACTCACCTAATAAGTATTTTCAGATTGTGATTTTTTTTGAACTGTAACATGTTTGAGATCCTTTCTTTTGTGACAGTAAGTGATGGCGAATATCATGTTTGCAGGCAAATTCCTGGTTTTGTTTAATCACCTGCAGTTGTGATTGATAAAAGAACAAGTAGAGTGTGCTTATTTCTTTCTTATATTTCTTCCGCTTTGGTTTCTAACCATTACATATCTTACTCTGCCTTTTCCCACTAGATGTTTAACCTCATTCGTAAAGTGCTTTATAATCCACTGATGAAAAGCATGGATTGAAAGTCAGGTGGTGAGGATATTAATATTATTATAGGCCCATCTGTTGCCAGATAATTCTTTCCTTGCATAGATACCTGTCAGCTGTGATCAACAAATTCCTTAACATAAAAAGTTAATTCAGAAATTTTTTTTAGGCTATCATGAATGTTAGTGTTCCGGTCTGCAAAACAGTTGTAATATTTTGATGGACCCTGTTCTGGATCCTTTTAAAAATTCCTTCATAACTGGTATTCTTAAAAAAAAAAAAAAATCTTGAGCAATCAGAGATCTCAGTCTATGAGAACAAAGCCTGTGACTGAATTCCGAGCACTGTGACTTTGCAAGATGAGGCAAGGGGGTATTTCTCTTTGATACATGTCCATGGCTCACAGTGATGTTAATGAGAACTAAATACCTGCATACAAGGGCAAAGCAGTCACTTGAATTTTTTTTAATTGGTTTTCCTTGTGTGCCTGAGATATTAGTTCTTTCTGTTAAATTCGAGTCAGGGAGCTGATGAAGTGTGCAGCTGCCTTTCTTGTCACACCTGACTGTTGTGGGGCCAGACAGCTGATGGACACGGAGCAGACAGATTGGAAGTGGTTAGTTTCTGCCCAGGAAAAACAAGAAAACTCCCAGCTTTCTGCACTTGTACAACCTCCTTGCAAAACAGCAGGTGTCAGCTCTGATGCCAGCAGTCACGCAAGAAACAAGACTCGGTTGGTGGCTGTTCAGTGCAGCAAACATGTAAAGCAAGTTTCCATATCAAAGCAGGACAAATGCCGGTGGAAACAAGGTTAAACGTTTTTTACCATGAAAGCAGTTCATTTTCTACCTGGGTTGGCTGGGATGGCAGCAGTTGCGGGTAAAGCTGAGGGGGGCTCTGCTGCTGCACGGGCAGTGGCGTTTGGCAGAGAGTCTCCTGTGCCCTGGCAAGCCCTGGCCTGTGGTGGCAATGGCTCGCGTGTCTCTGCTCATCCTCTAAAGCCAAAGGAAAACTGGGAAATGTGGGCCAAGCATGGATTAGTAACACAGGAACATATGGTTTCTTGGATGATCTGTGAAGCTTGGGTTTATTTGGGAAAATAGATGGATTCATGAGCTTTCCAAAAATGTCACTGACTTCTCACCAGTTGGAAAGAAGCAAATGATTGCCTGTCACCCCCATCCTGGTGCTGCCAGCCCTATGGTACAGGGCAGACCTGCTGAAATCTTCCTTTCTGGCTCATAGGAAATTCAACCATTTCAAAATTTTACTTTCGGCTTGAATCAGAAACTTAATTTCCTGTGAAATACAATTTAAGGAACACTAATTTTAGAGCCCTTAAGACACTTATTTCAGCTGTATCATTTTGATTATTTACATAAAATATGTACACAAATTAATTCATTCAAACTTTAAATTACTTCCATTTCTAAAGCTTGCCAACTAACATTAGAAATGGTGAACATTACACCTACCTTGTTGGAAGGAATTACTTTAACTTGTCAGCTTTGTGTGTGTGTGTGGTAGAAACACATTCTTGTTGAATATTTAGATTCAAACACAGTTTCCAAAGAAAAACTTCAAATTTTTAGATGGCTTTACTAGGGAATCTAGGCAAAGAAATACCTGTTGGAGCTGAGGGGAAGGAGTAAGATCTGCCCTTGAAGACTCAAACACAATAAAGAAAAAAAAAAAAAACCCAAACAAACTAGTTATTGCAGGAGTTTGAGAACCTTTTGGGCAGTAACCAAGGTGTGCACATTCTGTAAATGCAAATTGCCATCATACATGATAAGCAAACTGGCAAAGCTGAGGTTGCTCTCTCTCAGGGAAAACACTGAAAAGGTTGCTGTGAGACTGCAACTTTTTTAAAAAAAACAGTATTTCTGTAATTATGGTGGAAAGAGGAGGTGGTGGATTTGGTCCAGGCTCAGTAAGGACAGATCCTTCCAGTACAGACCAGCAGGTTGGGTGCAGACTTCCATTTCTCCTTGAGCCAGTGTCAAAACTGGCCCCACAGGGCTGGATATTCCCACAGGTGTCCCCTGGCCCAGGAGGGGTGTTGGTAAACTGGGTCCACTGCTCAGGAGACATGTTTTGAATGGAAAAAGGGCTTTAGTTTCCTGGGCTATCAAGTTAAAAGGCTTCCTGAAAAGTGTATTAATTTAATTACATTTAAATGTTAAGTGAGCATTTAGATCTCATCTTTCTTCTGCATGTTCTTCTAGAACAAATCCTTTCTTCTCCTGTTCAACCTAAATTTGATAAAGGCTATTAGATCAGGTAGCTTGATATCTTTATTATTACAGGCAATTTTATTTCCTGCCGTGTCCTTTGTAGAATCCAATAAATTGATTTTTTAAGGCATGTTTTCTCAAAACGCATTTAGCCTTAGTTTGAAAACATGAGGAGATGGAGAATGATCTGTCCCTCTCCATTAGCTGTTCATGATGTAAGACGCTCGCCTTGTGTCTGGTTTAGAGCTTGCCATGCTTCTGCTTCTAGCTGCTTGTTCTGCCTGCCCCTTCCTCAGTGGGTTGGAGAGGCTTCAGGGATCTGGAATTTTTTCCCTGTGAAAGTATGTATGCCTTGGAATGTCACTTCTCAGTATCTTTCCCGTTAAACTACACACACTGGTCTTTTAATTCCTTATAGTAGGAATAATTTTTGCCCATACTTGAAATGTCCTTGAAGGTTTTCTGTGTGTCCTCTAATTTTTGAAGATACCTTTTGAAACGTGAGCATAGCAAAGGTGATCACCTGTAACACTCCTAAAGGTAAAACTCTGTCTTTATTCCCACTTCCTACTCTGATGTTCACTCATCAGAAGGGCTTATTAGCCATGACTGCTAGAGCCTTTGGAGGCACTTGCTGCATTGCACACCTGCTCTGGGTCTCAGTCCTCTTCAGGATTGTGGTTTCCCAGGACAGTCTTTAGGGATGACCTGTTAATCTTGTTTCTAGAAGTAAAACTTCGCTTTGGAAATGTTGCAATGCTTTTTCTTGTAATAAACCCAGTCTCTCACAAATGATCCAGATCACACAGCCTAACTGATGTGTTCTCCTTATTACTTAGCAACAAGCCTTTGATCATCTGCACTCTTTAGGAGTGGTGATTTTATATCGGTTTCTATTTTGTTTTGGTTTTTTTCCTTTCCAACTTTGCCTATTTTCTACTCTGTTGCTTTTCTTGTACAAGCATTTGTGTCTTCACATGGTAACCTGGTTCAACTATTGATCCCACTGAAAAGCTGCATAAACTGTTTCTGGGCTTTGAGGGGAAGGTGTTAGCTAGATTATTTTTAAACTAGATATGGTTTCTGACTCAGTTTATTGTGTGGGCATCCACAAGAGGATGCTGACACAGCAACCTGGAAGTTATAAGTCATAAATCCAGTGCCATTAAAAGTCATATAATGGACAACCATTGAATCAGACCCAGTCAGCATGGGTTTGTGAAAGGCAGGTCATGCCTGACAAACCTGATCTCCTTCTACGACAGGGCGACCTGCTTAGTGGATGAGGAAAAGGCTGTGGATGTTGCCTACTTTGACTTTAGTAAGGCATTTGACACCGTTTCCCACGTCATTCTCCTGGCGACACTGGCTGCTCGTTGCTTGGATGGGCACACGCTTTGCTGGGTAGAAAACTGGATGGCCGGGCCCAAAGAGTTGTGGTGAACGGAGTTAAATCTGGTTTGTGGCCGGTCACAAGTGGTGTCCCCCAGGGCTCGGTGTTGGGCCCACTCCTGTTTAACATCTTTATTGATGATCTAGACAAGGGGATCGAGTGCACCCTCAGTCAGTTTGCAGATGACACCCAGCTGGGTGGGAGTGTTGATCTGCTCGAGGGCAGGGAGGCTCTGCAGAGAGACCTGGACAGGCTGGAGCCATGGGCTGAGGCCAACTGCAGGAGTTTCAATAAGGGCAAATGCCGGGGGCTGCCTTGGGCCACAACAACCCCCAGCAGTGCTACAGGCTTGGGGAGGAGTGGCTGGAGAGCTGCCAGTCAGAGAGGGACCTGGGGGTGCTGATTGACAGCCGGCTGAACAGGAGCCAGCAGTGTGCCCAGGGGGCCAAGAAGGCCAATGGCATCCTGGCTTGTGTCAGCAATAGCGTGGCCACCAGGGACAGGGAAGGGATCTGACCCCTGTACTCGGCACTGGTGAGGCCGCCCCTCGATTCCTGTGTTCAGTTTTGGGCCCCTCACTACAAAAAGGACATTGAATGACTCGAGCGTGTCCAGAGAAGGGCAACAAAGCTGGATATTAGGAATCATTTCTTTACAGAATGGGTTGTTAGGTGTTGGAATGGGCTGCCCATGGAGGTGATGGAGACCCCATCCCTGGAGGCATTTAAGAGTAGAGTTGACATAGCACCGAGGGATCTGGTGTAGTTGGGAACTGTCAATGTTAGGTTAATATTTGGACTAGATGATCTTCAAGGTCTTTTCTAACCTAGATGATTCTGTGATTCTGTGATTCATACAGAGGTGGTGATGATTGGCCATTTAGGAAGGATCCCCTTCCTCAAAGTGAGGCAGTAGATGGAAATGGGTCTGCTGCCACATGCCTAACTGTGCCTCACCAGAAGCACCACATGCAGCAACTCCCCCATGGATATGACTTTTAAGATCCCTGCAGCAATTCCTAATTTGTTACTTCTGTGGTTTATTGATACAGAAAAGTGATTACTTTTTAATGAGCACATTATGTGTTACTAATTCAAGTGCCTTAGGACATCTAAGTGTATTGAAGCTGTGGTTGCCTTTATCAAACAAACTTGTAATCTCATTAACAAAGTAACAGCTATTTTGCATAAGTAGCTTATTTATATTCCATTTCTTTATCTGTTTGAACAATCTTTGCATTCTTCCTGCCTTGTATTTATTGTTCTGACCAGGCCAGATCATTTGAGCGTTGGCATGAAAATAATGAGGTTCGGACTCCCTGATATTATGTTTAAGATTTATGAAAAATTAGCATAACTGAAATAAAAACCTGCTTGGCAAACTTCTAGCCCTCTTCCAGTATTCTTGATTTTCTAAGTGTTTCTGTTCAGTACAGGCAGTACAGGTTGTTTAAATTTCAGCTTTCTTATTATCTCCTGTAGAGATGGATATTAATCTACCTGTGCAGAAGCATCTGGCAGTGGTACCAGTGGATGAGCCTTCTTTTGAGTACAAACCAAAATATTTATTGAGCAGTAATTTTTCCGAGACATTATTATTTAAACCATCTTGATATGGGATGCTGTGAATATTTCTCTTGCTTCCAATATGATTTTAGAAGAATGGAAAAGAAGAATCCATTTTTTCCTAGTCCTTTGACAACAGCATTTTCCATGGTGAAAGGTCATGATAGTGTCTATTTTCTGTATTCATGGCTTCAGATGTGTTGATTGCAATCCTTTTCTTTTTTTTTTTTTTTTTTTTTTTTTTTTTTTTTTTTTTTTTTTTTCCAAAAAAATATGGAATCACTATGTTTGTCCTCACTAATAACTCTTAGCCAACTTCAAAAAAATTTTAAGAGGTGCAGAAAAGTCAAAGCAAGTTACTTAAGAGTACTGTGAAAATTGGTGTGTCAGAAGAAAAACTGCGGTTAGGGCACAAATGGAGAGTAAAGAGAGCTCAGCTCCCATGTGTTCAGTTTGGGAGACGGACACCAACCGCTGCCTCTGTACCCATCAGCCACACCACACTATCACGTGTAGCCACTCACTCCATAACAGTATCATAAGGGCCATGGGTATGACAGTGGAGTTACTACAATGACAAGGGGTATAGTATCAAAGGGTACAAACTCATAGAAAACTAGGCTTTGTTTCTTCTGCTGCTTGTGGGGAGAAATTATTTCTAGCTGCTGCCTTTCCTGTTTAACCAATAAGACATTTTGTTCAGTCATGCTTGTCCTTGACTGGAAATATGGCCCTAGCCATTGGCCCTTAGCAAATGTTTATTAAAGAGGGGGTTTTTGTATTTCTGTTAAATACAAATTTATTAAGTATGTTGGCTGTTTTATTAGGTTAATAAATATTTATTGTTTTCCATCAAGCAATTTTGCTAAAAAATTTGACATTAATTTCTAACAGACATTTTAGTCTGTGTGCATAGTTTCTTGTTAGAATTGCCCACTGTTCACCTGTATCTAATAAGACCAGTTCCCAGTGACTGCTCTGTACACAGCTGCTCTTCACGAGTCCCAGTGCAGGATTATTTCACCTGTGCCTGGCATAACCCAGTCCTACAAGGTCCCTCCCTACTGCTGAATCCCATTTCTGTTAGAAGATCATAGATCTTTAGAAGCCATATGATGAATGTTCTCTGCATAAGACTTCAAGCAGCAGTGTGTTAAATGGAAGGGTATCTTCATCTTTTTAAACAAACACTGCGAAACGCAATCTCTTTCCATCCCATCTCTTGTATGGCTCACAGCTGCCTCCCGGTGTGCTTTTTCTTGTTGATTAACAAAGAGGATATCAGTGTCATATTTAGATGGTGCAGATAACAGTGGTGAAAAACTGATGCTCTGATATCCCAGGAAGGCAGAGCAAGTTTGAACTGGGAATGATAGTGAGGTGGTAGCACAGTGCTCTTTCTGTCCTACCCATAACCCTTGTCTCCAGCTACAAGGGCAGTTTGCTGTACTAGCATTTGCTCACTGACAGGTAATTTTTCACCTAATAGCAGGCTACGGGGGCTAGATTTACAATTGTGCCCTGCTAGCTCAACAGGCTGAATGGGATATGCCCCAGCCACCTCCTGCACCTGACCCCAGCCCTGGCTAGTCCAGCACGGAGCTGAGCTGCTGCAGTGACACCTGGCTGGAGCAGCCACAGCACCGATGGTGAGGAAGGCTGCCCAGTGCCACAGGTTGTTCTTAACCCCTGTGAACAAGCTACACTAGGTGTCACTAATGCAAAAACTGTATTTTATTCAGTGACTAAGTGTGCACAGGTGTGTAGCTGTATTAGATTTGAGGCACGGCTCTGCGGAGTTAAAAAATGTGGCATCTTCCAAATCAGAGTGGTTTTTAAGACATGTTAAATTATTTGTGCTTACTTGTGTGCCATAAAAGTGACTTGAGCCATGATGCCTCATCTGCTTTTCCAGATGGCTGATGATTTTTCAGTGTCTCAGTTTCAAGGTCCTTATTAGACATACTTGAAAAAAAGCCCAGGATTTCATAGAGCTGATAGAGCTGTGGAAGACTCAAGATCCACATTAGAAGTGTCTGTGTCACTGCTGCCAGTAACCTAAGTCTTTAAAGTTATTCATTAAAGGTCTGGCAGACATTTTATGTAGGTTTTCCCTGTGAGATTCCCTCATAGCAAGCCGAACCTTGACCCCCTCCCCATTGCATGGACAGCGTCCCTGGAGAAAGAGGGCTCCTCTGTGCAGCCAAACACCAGGGAGACAAGCTGCTGGTTAAACAGGGGTCAGCTACGGTTTAATCAGAAACCTATTGGGCTAAAGCCCAGTGTAACCTTGGGTGAAAATAATCTACAGCGAAATGAAAAGTACGGTAAATTAGTAAGTAATGCTCCTCTGCCACAGTGTCTGTAAGGAAATAAAATCTATGTGTGAGAGAAATTTCCAGCTTATCTGCTACTGCTAGTGAAAGCTATGGTTAGTTTAACTCATTTTGTCAGTTATCTAGTACTCGATTAATGTGACATGAAATAAAATGGCATGAGCACATATCATTCGCTGTTATATATTCCTGGTGAATGCTAATTAATTTGTCATTCCACTTTCCACGCTGTACATTTACACAGTAATGAGTTGTAGCCATCTGCTGGCATGAAATGATTTTTTTTTTTTTTCTCCCCAGAAAGGAGAAAGGCAGACAGCCCTTCATGTGTTTCCTTCTACTGTAACGTATCCAGAAAACCTTATGCTTAACCCTGCCACTGGCATCAACAAATGCTAATTTAAACATGCAACTATGTAAGACCAAGGAAAGTTTTTAAGCCTACATTGTTCGATGATTTAAAATAGTTACTGTGAATGCTTCATGTAGTATTGTAAGAGAGCAACATCTGCCTTTTTTTCCTGAATGAGGAATGCACTTAAGGTCTGTTACTCATTAGAAGGATAAGGTAAATATACTCTATCCTCACCAGAAAACTGCCCTATAGGCAGCAGTTTCTCTAGTATGAATGTTAAACCAGGTAGAGCTGTGGCAGTAGGAAAAAGAAGCTGCAGAATGATAAAATAGAAAGGGGAAATAATTGAGACAAATGCTTCCTGTTTGAAAAAGGTACGTCTGCTTTGAGGATCTATTGCCCCAATCTGCTAATTTTTCAGATTGTGGGCTAAATTTATATGGAAAATGCTGCTAGGCCCTGTAAAACCTGATCGATATAATAGCAAATATATCTGTAATGGGGGGCAAGACTATTTAGCTGATTTGTACAGGTACCTCAAGATACTGATTGAATAGCCTGAAGGATAAGATGGGGGGAAATGAGATCTCCTTTGCTTTAAATTGCAATGAAATGATTAATGACTCAGGATTAGGGGATGGTGAGGACACAGTTTTCTTATCTAGTAAAATCTGAAGCTCATAAATGCTTTTTTTCCCTTCCTTTTTAATGTTAGACTAGAGCTAAGCAAGAATCTAGTGGTGATGTAAGCATCCATTTGTGATAAAATGGTGAGGCATTTGGGGTTAACCAGAAAGTCAATCTACAGGCTTCAGAACCTATTGTAAAAACCTTCCATTGAATTGAAATTGGCTTTAGTAAATTGACATTTTCCATAAAATAATATTTTAACTACAAAATTTCAGTCCACTCCTATTTTGGTCCTTCTTCATTCCCTTCATGACCTCTTACTGTGGGCAAGACAAATGCTCAGAGACCCTGACTTTGCATGTCAAGCAGAAATCACAAAATCTGTTTTTACGATGTTGGTTTGATGACTTCAGAAGTTTGTTCTTTTGCAGAAGCCATGCTGGCTCTTTCAGAACAGGTTGTGTTTACACAGGAATTGAGTAATCACACCCTTTTATTCCTTTCTTAATGATTCTACTAATTTGCCTAATACAGACACCAGCTTTACCAGTTCTTCTACCCTGAAGTTCCCATCTCTCTTAAAACTCGGTGGGTTTTTTTGCACCATCAAGCCCTGAGATACCAAGGCAGTTTTTACCACTGATGGTACCTCACCTATTTCATCCTTGATTTCTCTTGGAACTTCTCAGGAATAATGGGGATGTGTTAGTGTTCATTATCAGAGTTTGTTCAGCAACTTCTACAGTCACTTAAAATTTAAGATATTTGCTGCCCCCTTATTCTCCACCAAGGAGTTCCAGCATGGGAGTCCCCCCAGTTTCTTCCAGAGTGGGTACTTACAAAAGGAATTCTTTTAACTTCCCTGCAGTGTCTTGTCCAGGGACTGCCCTCAAAGAGATGTCTGATCTTTATTTTAAAAGTACCTTAAGTATTTTGGCTCCTCAAAGAAATAGAAGTCACAAATGTCAAGAAGATCAAACAAAAATGGTGGGAGGAAGAGCTATGGATATGTTTAATGTACTCAGCACACCAAGGACTCTTAACTCACAGTGTGCTATCAAGCAAAGTTTAGTCTATATGAATTGAAGGGTATGAACACAGAGTAGCACTCTGACTTCTTAGTGGGTATGTGCCCTCAGGCAGATTTTTACCCCCCCTGCCAACATGTGGTGGCTGATCGCTCTCCTGGTGAGCCTATGCCTGGGTAGTAATCAGACAGTGGCTGTGAATTCATAGCCTACTCTACCCGGTGACATATTTTTGCTTATGTGTGTATGTATCCATGTATCTGAAGACTATGATTTATCAGTCTTGAGTGTCTGAGCAGTTTTATTGTTTACAAAAACAGAAACAACATGGCATCTGCAGAGCTACAATCATCCATAATTATTGTTGCAGCACGCTGCTTCTCTGGTAGATTTAAAGACTAGAGAGAAATTAGCAAAAATACACATTTTTAAATTTTCTGATTCATTTTCTTCCCCTATTGCCTATACAGATCTCTATCCCACACACTGTTTCTTCCATTCATGATGTTTTTATCTCGGTAGCATTGTCTGTTTTCACTTATAGTTAGTTGTGTGACAGCAACCTGCTGATTTTTCAATGGCTTCCAACAGCATTTATTATCTAGCACTCTTCTTCAATCAGTGGATTGCAGAAGCACAGTGCACTCAGGAGTACTCAGATAATGGCTTACAATCAACGACATTAGAGATGTGTTCTCCTATCTTTCTGTAGTGCTTATTTGTGCATTTGGCAGAGAGTTGTAATACCAACATTTAAAGTTATAATAGGGCTTTCTATCTGAGGGTCCCCAAGAGCTGTGCAAAGCACAGATAGATTCGCTCCCGTAGATGTGCCGGGGATTTCAGCGCCTCCTGAGAACGCTGGGATTAGCGATTCCTATTTTACAGCAACAAAACTAGTATTTTACCCCGTCTTAGCAAATTTACAGTAAGAAAATGGCTTCTTTGTCTTCTAAGAATTTCTTGAAGTTCCCTTGATGGAGACCTCACAGGGCAGCTATAGCTGGCAGATTTCCCTGGAGCTGGTTAGAGGCAGGGAGGAATGTTTGTATCAGAGATGATATGATAATGTCACTCACAATCAGAGTGACAGAGTAACTTAGTGTATCTCTATTTGGTCATACCCAAAGAACTAAGAAACATCTCCCATGTCACAAATCGGTGTGGAAAAGTTTGGATGGCACATTGACAGAACGTAACAGGGGCTTTCTCTGGACTCTGAACACAAGGGAAGGCAATGGCTGTAGTTTAATGCACTATTGAAGTCTGTCTCAGTGAGGAAGAAGCAAAAGTGGAAGAGAGAAGACAATCCAGGGAGATGGAGTAGAAGTCTTGGTGACTCAGGCCTGAAAGAAATTTTGTTAATGGCACTGTTGACTACTGAAAAATTGGAAAAGCAAAGAAATGTCCTCCTACTTTTTGTTTACTAAGCAGAGTCTTGTTTCTCAGACATAAAATAGACACTCTTCTATCTATTTCACTACTCTAAATAGTAATGTAGGTTGGATGTGTTGACTACCAGCTGAAGTGGAAAGGGGGCAAAAGAATGGCTCCCATAACTTACTGTGGTAAAAGAGGCTGAGGAGCACGTATACTGCTTCTATTAAGCTAACTCTCTGCTTGCTGGGAGTAAGAAAACTAAGTTTAAACACTAATAGCCAAAATTACAAGGAAATAATTGTGAAAGCAGATCTTAAGTGCTCAGTTTACTGCTGTAGACATATTTGACATTACTGGGAGAAGTAATACTAAAAATAATGCAGGTGGACTACTCTATCTCAGATATTAGCAATATTCCAGTACAATTTAGGGAAATGTACAGTTTAGGGAAATGTACCTAAATACCAAGTCCTCCATCACTGTTGATTGTGTTTAACGAAACCAAGTTAGTATCGTCAAGCTGAAAAAAGACTTAATTGAAGTAATTTGCTGTACCTTGATAAAAGTTCACATTGTATTGAGAAGCGCTCAAGCTAGAACTGTGCCTTATAGGAAAATTCTACTCAGAAAAGTTAGGCTTAATTTAAAACACTCCTAAAAGGTGATAATATGACCTTCTTGCTGGCTTGTTGTCTCTGTGAATATGAAATACTCTTCTCTGTTTATATATTCATCGTTTGTGCTGAAGTGAAGAGGAAGGACTCCTTCCCCTGTTACATGAACCATTTTACGCAGGTAACTCCTGAAGAGAGGTTGAGATGGATATTCAGTTTCTCTGGTAACCATTTGGAGGTCTGCTATTTTTACTTGGGGAATTATTGCTTTTCTCTGCCTAAAAACATTTCTTCCTTTAATTCCTCTTTCTTCCACTCCAAGACCTTATGGCCTTTTGTCACTCACTGTCACTTGTGCTTTGATGATCACTTCACTGTGCTTTGATGATCTCTGGACAGCTATAATTCTCACCCTAAGAATTGTTGCAAGTGTTTGAGAGTTATATCAAGAAATCACAGAAAAGGCACTGGAAAAGTTTTCAGGAATCTATCTAACCAATACTTTTCCTTTGAGAGAGGGTCAGGAACATTTGTGTTTCTTGAACATGTCAAAATCACCTATCCTTAAAACCCTCTGAGACCAAGGTTCCAGTAATCTCCTGAGGTATTGCCTCCCCAGGGTACCATGTAGTGAGCGGTATGCTCAGACTTCCCTACTATCTAGCCTGAATGCCCCTTACTGCAAATTAAGCAAATTATTGTTCTATCTTTCAACAACAGTTGTTTGCTATCCTTTTTTTGACACACTCCATAACTTTGCAGTCTGCTTCATTCATCCTTTCATTTCAGTTTTAGAAAAAGCCAGTTTCTGGGGGGTCTATTTGTATACCTCATTTTTTGAAACTTTATAATTGTGGGTATTCTTTGAATTATGCCCAGCCTTTCTATACATTTTTGAGAATGAGCTGCTCAAACTCCCCAACTACAGGTCTCAAGTACTCTCCAGAGTATGATAATTTTCTCTGTCTTGCAGTGTTTTTTGCTCATGTAGGCCTTAGCCTGGCCAGAACTGTTCATTTAGGTGTGCCTGCCACGTCTGGCAAGTGTTGGCTGTCAAAAAGAACAAGCCTGGTAGTAGAAAACTGGCTAAGGAGGAGAACACGAAGGTTGATCCTACAAAGGGGGATCAAGAGGGACCCTAGAAGAGGGAAGTGTCCTGGATACTAAGGAACTGCTGGAGGGCCTTAAACTGTCTGGGAAATAAGTCATGGAGCAACAAAAGAGAATGGCTCTGTCTTCAGAAAGGGGGAATGTCTGGGTAACTGGGATCACCCCATACCAAATGGAAAGACAGTATCTTCAATAAGAGGTCAAGCAGGAGAAAGCATAAGGAAGTGGCGGGGGTCTTACAGAAAGCCAGACTTGTATAAATTCCTGCAACAAGTCTTGCTGGGATTAGTAGGTCTGGGTTTCCTTATAACCCTTGGAGAAGAAGCTCCTCTAGAAGAGTTCCTGTGGAGAGAAACAATTGGAGAATTGTTGCCTGGGGGGAAACTCATTGAGTTGTCCCTACAGAATGAGTTGGAGAGGAAATAACAAGTGGGAAAGGGTGGAAGAAGAGTCAAGCACAATGTCACTACCCCCAAAACGGAGGGAAGGAAATGTGATGCTGGTGACTTTCCATAGATCTTTTTCTGCTACAGCATTTCTTCACTTTCGTTTTTTGAGCCACAAAACCCCCCAGTGCTGAAACATATCTTGACTATTCCCCATTTTGTATTTCAGTTTTGCTTCTAACATGGTCTTTTGTACTTTGAATTTTATCATTTTCAGACTATTCCTCCAGTTGTTCAAATTCCTTTTGAATGTCAACATCTAGGCATGACCTGCACGCTAACCTATCACCCAACTCATTGATAAGGATATGAAATAGATTAGTCTTGCGATAGACTGTGACCTGACTCGAATCACCTTCTCATTTGAAGCAGGTAGGCTAACAAATTAATGTGCATTTACCTTACAAGCTTTCTTTCAAGCTCATTTCTGAGAACAGAAATGGACTGTATCAAAGGCTTACTAACATCAAGACGTACTGCATGTGTAGTTTCTTCCCCTACATGAGACTTGTCATTTTTTCAGAGAAAACGATGAAAAGATTTCTTACAGCCGGTGTTCTTAAGGAAGAATCTTTTGGGGCTGGAAACTCTGAAACAACATCAGTCAAAATGGTGGAGCATCAGCTTTCTTGATAAAAAGTTAGTATGTTTTTTTGACTCATATCTTTGGACAGATGTGGTTTTGATGTCCTCTTTCTCAGCTTAATTTCTTGTCAAACATGTATACCAGCTGAACTACAACCATTTCCTGAATATGTTAGCTAGCCCATTGACATTAATGGGGGATTTTCTATTGCCTTAATTGGCCAGGGCCCTGACTGACTGCAGCCAAAAGCAGCTGAAAGCATGTTTCCATGCCAGCAGGAAAGAATAATTGCACTTAGCAAATATTGCATCCTGGCAGTTACAGCTGACAATGTCTGAACGCTGTAGCTCAAGTCTGGTTTGGCCTATATTGATTCCGTTACCAGTTATTTTATCTTGCAGTAACTAAGGTGGTTTTGAAGCTACTTTAGCCTTGATACTAAACTGCATAAATAATACAAATCATCCAAAAATATATTTTTTATATATTATAGATATTCTAGCAATAAAAACAAGTAAACAAGGAATTAAAGCATCTTTACATACCTTTCCTACTTTCTATTAGCACATACACACACCACCACTCGCTGTCTAGTTTGCATGGCAAGATGTAACATTAAAGTTCAGTCAGCTTTTATATAATTTCCCAGTATGTTTCCTTTCTTATTTATTTTTCCATTCACCTTTTTCTTTTTCTTTTTCTTTTTCTTTTTCTTTTTCTTTTTCTTTTTCTTTTTCTTTTTCTTTTTCTTCTTCTTCTTCTTCTTCTTCTTTTTCTTCTTTTTCTTTTTCTTTTTCTTCTTCTTTTTCTTCTTCTTCTTCTTCTTCTTCTTCTTCTTCTTCTTCTTCTTCTTCTTCTTCTTCTTCTTCTTCTTCCTTCTTCTTCTTCTTCTTCTTCTTCTTCTTCTTCTTCTTCTTCTTCTTCTTCTTCTTCTTCTTCTTCTTCT
>NW_020799097.1:60240769-60438501 GCF_003259725.1 Athene cunicularia | reverse complement strand
TTTTTCTTTTTCTTTTTCTTTTTCTTTTTCTTTTTCTTTTTCTTTTTCTTTTTCTTTTTCTTTTTCTTTTTCTTTTTCTTTTTCTTTTTCTTCTTCTTCTTCTTCTTCTTCTTTTTCTTCTTTTTCTTTTTCTTTTTCTTCTTCTTTTTCTTCTTCTTCTTCTTCTTCTTCTTCTTCTTCTTCTTCTTCTTCTTCTTCTTCTTCTTCTTCTTTTTCTTCTTCTTTTTCTTCTTTTCCTTTTTGTTAAACTTCCCTTCTGCTATTTGTTCATCCTCTTGCTTTTTAGTTAAATAGTTTGGTGGCTTCCATTCCCAGTCTGGCACAGTGGAATGAAGTACCAGGAGCTGGAGGAATGGCTCACCAGACAGTAAGGTAGCAGGTTTTATAATACACCCAGTGGAGTATGGAAGAGCCCGAATGCTCTTTTATGTACTGCTGGGGTGGGGACTTCTCTGAAGTAGCTGGTGACTGCCTGGTGCAACTTTTTCTGCCTGTTCCTGCTGCAGGCTCTGGATCCTCGCTTTCTCATTGCTGATGGATGCAGGAGTCAGCTGGGCAGGGTTCTGTGTTGCAAGTGCGAGTGAGTGAACTGGAAGTATCTGGTACTGGTCATTTTTCACTAAAAGTCAATTGTAGTTCTACCCAACCTCATTCTGAGGTAAAATATAAAGCCCACACTGTGTTTTTTTCTGCTTTGGAGGGCAACAATGTGTGTTTTAAACATAAGTCTAAGGGGTAAAGCTTGGATAGCTCATGAACTTTCCTATGCAAGGCTGAAAGGTAGGTATTTTCCAGAGAAAGCTTATATTCTTGCCAAACAGCACACTGCTGCTTGGAGTAGCTTTCATATAACTAGGTTTCTCCTTTCCCAATGGGATGTGCTACTATTATGTCTTCCTGCATAATATTTACCCTTTGTCTGTAATCACATCTGTTAGAAGGGACGTTACCCAGCCAACAATACTTTTGATGGCATATGGTGCTCTTTAATTAAATGTAAGTATTCACAAAAGCATAGTGTGCTCTAGTTTTTAGGCCTCCAGCTCTCTCCCATGGCTCCCTTTAGTCATTTAAATGCATCATCAGAAAGTTGGAAGGCTTTTTTCCTAATACACTAGGCATGAAAAATGGAACCTGAAAGTGTAATAATGGAACTACATGGTGTAGCTTGCAAAGTTCAGTGGATTTGAATCTTGGAGTAGAAATCTGCCTTTCCTTGTAAATAAAAGTCATGTAGATAATTCTATATAGATAGAAGGTTACCTTCTACTAAAAACTAAGTGTGAGACAGTTGTGAGCTGAATCATTACCGTATCCAACATCTTGTAAAATTGTCAGCTGTAATGTAGTCACTTATTTTTTAAGTTTCTTTATTGGGTTGTTTTCTGTGCATGGAATGATTCCCTTCTCAATTCTTATTTTTATCTCTTCTTGAAAAACCTGCTGTGGAAAATGGAGTGGTTTAGTTTTGCTCTCTAGTATTGCAAAGAGAAATATTACAAAAATATAGCAAAACTTTACTTTTTAAAAACCTCATAGATGAGTCATGCTGCTTTTTTACACCACCTATAACACAGCATGCAATGTGAGTTAAAAACATTTTGCTGTGTTGCATTAATCTACTACCCATCGTGGAGTATACATGCATTATTCTGGAAGCTTTAAATAGAGCTAAATAAAAAAGCTTGTCTCAGAGACTGTATAGCCCAAGAAGACAGCAAAACAACCAACAGTTAAGTGTAGGCAAAGAAACCAAAGACCACATTAGTCAGTGTAATCAGCAACAGACTTAGCACAGTAACCATGACTTTTGGTAGCTGTCACAAGGAAAATTTTAAGAAATATTCTGAATGCAGTTACGGAGGCAAATTTATAAGGTGCTACCTCCTGTGTCACCTTCCATACATTAAAGTGTAGTAACTTGAAACTCCACGGGCATGTGATGCAAACTGGCACCATGAGCCTATCAGTCTCTTGGTATTGTTTGGAAGAATGAGTCTATGAGGTGGGACGGAATATGGGATACCTTGAAAGAGAAAAGTAACCAGGACTGGGTGTTCTATGGCATATGGAAGAAGCAGCATGGATAGATTGCAAGATGACATACCAAATCAATGGTCTAGAAAAGGACTCTTTGCAGGTATGCCCTGAATGGATGAGAGGAGACGGGGGAGAGGGCATAGTTGTGCCTGTGTGAGCCAAGGAGGAGGAAGTTGCAGAAACAGATGCACAGAGATGAAAGCCTCTCACTCCAGTCCCGCATGCACACTCCAAAGAGCCTTGTTAGATTTTCATGGCTTAAAGTGCAGACTTCAATTGTCTCGGTAACCTTTCATGGATTAAACTGCTATCACAGAAAGACCATTAAGGTCAAGATGAGTTCACAATGTTAAGCTTACACTTTACTGTTAAATCATAAACAAGTTGAGATTTCATATTGGGATATTTTAAATTTTACCCTTAATCCTAAGGGTTTCACAAAGAAAATATATCTTGAAAAATGTAAATTATGTGCAATATCTAAATTGTTCTGCCAAGCAGGCTGCGATGTGTGCACTAGCTTTCTGTGTTACAAACTCGCTTTTCCCCAGAAGGTACAAAGTTTTCTGGATGAAGTCAAGTGACAAGGTGGCGTTTGAGCCCCCTTGGAACAAGAGGGGTAAATTCATCATTGCACTTGTCCCATAAAAATTCACCAACTACTGTGCTGTACCAACAGAGTACTCTGTCTGCACATTGAAACTGCCCAGTTTGTGAAAAGAAAACTTCTCTTTAAAACGCTTTGGGAATGAAAAACTGATAATTAAGCAAAAACTGATGTTAAAAAGAACTTCTGTTTAAATTCTTGTTTTCTTGTTTTTATTTGTGTAATTTTGTCAGCTTCCCCATGACGTGCATATTGCTTTCGAATGCCAGCAGAACTTTCCATTACCATGCAAAGAAGCCATAAATTATAGATCTCTGACAACATGATTTTTTCCTTTATCCCAGTGGCATCAACCTACTATACTACCTCTGGGTGGAAAATGCACCACAGTTAATACAGCAATTCATATGGATGCATGTAATTGGTAACAAGAGCTGCCTTTTTCATTTTTTTTCCTGATTATTTTACTTTTTTAAGGTCTTGGCTTTAAAACAAACACCTCTCTGAAGATCTTCGTTGACTAATTTTTCCAGCTATGCATTTTTGAATGGATACATATCCAGTCTCAGATTGTTGACCTGCATACAGTATAAAACAGGTGATAGGAGCTGAAATTCATTACTTCATGGTATCTCTACACCAAAATCTTAAATGAATGTTTTGGAACAGCAACCACTCCAGTCATTGTCACATCAGTCCTAAAGGATTTCACATCAGTCTCTCCCCTAATGAGTATTGTAAAGTGTCAAATCAAGAGGCAGTGTGAAAACTTGCTGTTAAACTCCATTTAGCCTAAACTGCTAGTTACTTTGTGTTGTCTTCCAAAGCACTTAAAATGTTTAGAACAAAAAATTTTCATTAAACCTTGGTTTGAATTCAATGAGAGAAGGAAGTTCAGCACACATCTCTTCTAATTGATGCTCTCACAGGTCAGGCATTAAGGCCAATCTTTGGATTTCTCTAAATGTTTGGCAACCACCGCTTTGATTGAGACATGAGCTTGCGTATATGAAATGATCAGAAGACTTAAAAAGATACCACAGAATCTAGTACCACTTCATTTAGCATAGTCAATGTTTTCCTTTGCAAAACATCAGTGCTTGAAATTGTCAGCAATTTCTTTCCACCAACACTTTCTAAAGTCTCTACTGAATGGTTTTATTTAGTTTGTCACAAAAAAGTATTTAAACAAACAAAAAACATAAAACAAACTTGGGAAGGAAATTAAGGAAATTCCTAAGGAAGGGAATGGATTTGCAATATCCCACAGCAGTAATTATGTTTTTAATGTTACAACAATGTCTTGGAGTCCAACAGAGTTAGGGAATTCTCCATATTACGGAGTTAACTGCTGTCCCCATTCCAGCTGCATTAGCGACAGATGGCAGAGACCAATATTTGAAGGAAAAGGAAGTATTGCTATCTCCGTTTTACATGCAGTGGACTGGTGGAGGGAGGCTAAATGACTGGCCAAAGGTCAGATGGATGGACTTTGTTAGAGTCAGAAATAGAAGCATGATGGCTGGAGCACTTAGTACCAAGACCAACCCTGCTCTCTTACATGCCTGATTGCAGCTAATACGCTTGTTTGTAATATGAAAAACCTCAGAAAGTTTTGTTCAGATAAGCGTTCATTCTTCTGAGTACTTATCTCAGCCTAACTTAAACTGTCTGACTTCTCTAAGCCTGCAAAATGGATGTCTTACAAGAACTTTTTAAAAATATGTTTCTGTATTTTAAATTCCAGCTGGAAGCAAGCACTAAGAGGGATGAAAATGAAAGATAACATGAAGTGAATAAATTAACTTTCAAATCCCGATATGATTTGATCTGGCTGGTTTTGGTGAAAGTCACTCTAGTTCCTCTTTTTCACTTCCTCTTGCATTGGAAAAAAAACCCAAATTCAATTATTTCTGTGTGCACTAGAATTGAAACAATCAGAAAGGAGATGTTTTGCATGGACTGTGTGCTTAAAAAACTGCTGGCAGAGAGCTCCAGTCCCCATAATCTCTGAAGCAACTAAAGTGCTTGTTTGTGAATGTGATATATAAACATTTAAAATTGTATGTTTATGATAATAGATACAGTAAATCGTATAATGTTTAATAAGTAGTGAGATTGGGTTTGCAGGAGAAAACACACAGCACTTTGGTTAGCAGCACAGAGGCTTTGTTCGGGCTGGTTTGACTCCGGCTTCTGGGAAGATTTATTTTATACAGGATATGCTTGGAGATACAGTGCAGGTATTTGCAGTCTGTCTCCATGATGAGCTGTAACAGGCTGGTGCTACCATTCATTGCTAACGTCACTGAGAACTTCCCATTACACAGACCCTGTTCTCACTTGCTTAAACTTCATAAACATGAAATGGTTTGGGCCATAGATGTCAGTCTCATACGGAACTATTTGAGCCATGACCTGGTTTAGTATCCCTCTGAGAGGCTAAATGTCTATTCTCATTAGACTCTCCATTAGTTCAAGTAGCAGAAAGAGTTCTGTGCATGGTAACCTGTCCACGTGATGACCACTTGAAGTTAGATTGCAGCTCCACAATTCGGTTAATTTTTTAAAACTGGGGATAACATTTAGCTGCCCCGCATGAAAGTACAGCCCATACATAGAATATAAAAGCTAGAAAATCCAATGTGCAAGAATGAAGATGTCCATGGAATTTTAATTAATCCCTGTGTGTCAATTATAGTAATATTTAATTACTACAATTCTGAATCTTTCGGAGCTTGGTAAAAACACTGTAAAGGTACTTCTTGATCTTAGAATTTCTCTTGGGGCAAACATGTTGTACTTGAGAACTTCAAAACAAAAGCGATATGCACACATTGTTTCTTCAATGTTGGTTCATGTGCCAAGCCTACGCATGTAACATATTCATGCAAATTACATCATAGCTGAGGGTAAGGACACCTATATAATTTTGTTTAACTTGTGGGGGAAAAAAAAAAAGAAAAATAATAATTTTAAAAGAAAAATAATATAATTTGAGATAAAATGCTAAATTAGACCATTGAGCAGACCAATCTAATTTCTGAACCAAATGGACTTTAGGGGGGAATTAGCCTGCTTTTTGAGGTGCTTTCAAAGCTTCTGGCATCTCTCCATTACCGTGAACCATTTCAGTCATTCTTTCTACATTAATAATAATAGTTTTACTCTGTTCAAGCATGTTACAAAATTATTCTCTTGTAGTGCATACAGTATTTAAATGAACCTTAATAGTTTAACTGGGGAAACTATCAGACTTTGAAGCAGTATTTTTACTGATACAAAAAGTTTTGCAAATGCATTTTTTTTAATTTTGCAGAATATTTTACTGTCAGACTAAGTTTTAGGGAATCAGATTCACAAGGGCTCTTACCAGTACTTTCTTAATAAAGCTGCAAATAATCCACTATTCAGACCATGGCAAGAATTTAATTCCCAATGCTTTTAGTTTAGAGTTAGTTGTCTGCTTCTCTTTCTTTTCTGCATTCCCTAAAAAAAAAAAAAAAAAAAAAAAAAAAAAAAAAAAATGTTTCTTATACTGCTCTTATTAACTAAAACTACTATCTCGTGTAATAAAATAGAGCTCAAATGTTTTCTTCCCCTGGAAAATTAATACAGGTAAAATAATTTCAGCCATTTGGTCCTTGAATTAAGTTTGTGGGAATCCAAAGTAGTCCCACTGATTTAGGTGGAGTAAATCTGGACTTATTCAGGAGCAATTCTGAGCAGAGCATAAATCCATGATTTCAGCAGATCCAGATTCTCTCTTGAGTTTAGACAACATTCTAGGTGTGCGTGTGTATTATGTGTGTGTATATATAGGACTGTTGTCGGGTACTGACATCTAGTGTGGTCCAGCTTAACTAGATGTTGGTCTGATCATTGTTATAGCTTCATTAGTACTTGCAACAGTCTCTTGTTGGAAGTCTGTAAGTGAAATTTCCTTGCACTTATAAACTCAACTAAAGGAAAATTACCATTATACTTGTCTAAGGCAATAAATTGGTCAGTGTGCCTCTATAAAAAATATTGTTGAGATTATTTGTCAAATGACGCTAAATATTTATCATAATCATTACATACTGTAAAGAAAAGCTGTTTCTGAGGGGTCTTGGATGCTTCCATGTGGTTAGTGATTGCTGATTACTAAATGGTGACAAACATTTGTCCACAACTTAGATTTATTAATTCAGTGTCAGAGAGCAGTATCAGAGACTTATGAAAAGAGGGCAGAAAATCTGCTCTATGTTATAGTTTTAAATTTTTTAAAATATTTTTGAAAGGGCTGAAGTGTTAGACATCTCTGGGTTTCTGTGCTGTCAGCTCCCCCCTTGGTTTCCAAGGGCTGGAGTTATGGCAACATAAGAAGAATGAGTGAGAGTCCCAGTGAGATTTAATTAGGCTTGCTTCTTCAGAAGTCAGAGCAGCTAGAAGCTTTTAAATGTTTCTGGAGCTTTGACATGAAAGAGTTTGGATAACTGCAAGAACTTTTGGGGCTTCAAAGGTTACATCTTTGCATCACACACAGAAAAGGAATGCATATATTAGAGGAAGACTTTATACCAGTTCAAGGTCATCTGGAAAATATTTTTTGTGCTACAGAGGCTGGTGCACCAGCAAATTTGCCCTAGTGCTGGGCAAATCCTTTAAGTTAACCTCAGTTTCTGTGTTTTATAGTGTGTGTGCTCAGGTTCTCCCCAGCATGTACCCAGTGGCAAAGCAGAAAAAAAGGACTCTGCACAGAGAAACTGAGACTCTGCTCTGCCTCTTGAAACCCCTTCCGTCCTCAAGTATGGTTAAACAGTGGGCTGTGTGACTCTTTCATCCAATCCTTTACCCTAAGGGAGACGACATCCCAGCAAAAATTTCGAGTACTTCCCCTAATCCAGAATGTTTTTGATGAGCTGTTGCCCTCTTTGCTTGTCAAGAAGTACTGACTGCTGTTGTCCAAGATGTCCTGATGATTTGAAAGGAGAGGTTATTTCAATCCGATAAAGTCTCAGTTTCAGGCCAGTGTGAGCTAGCAATCAGATCCTGCTGCAAGATGCAGCAACCAGAGACCATTATTTGCTGAATCTGTTTTGTACTGTTCCAGGACAGAGCAAAGGTTCCAAGATCATTGGTAGGTTTCAGCTCAGCTTTCCTACCTTATCTCAAACACCCTCACCTCTCTTTTTAGGCATCAGAAGTGCCATAGCAAGTTCTGGAACATAATTCCATGGCAGACTGCTTTTCCAGAGGGACAAGATAAACGGAAAAAGCCAATTGTGAGAGAGATGTACAGATGAGTTGGTATGTTTGAGAGCAGCATCTGCTTTGAAAGGCTACTGCCTGATATTAGCCATTCATTTGTCATTCCTGTTGAACATTTTCAGCTGAGCTGTTCCTGGCAAGACTTCCTTAAGGCATGGAGCATGACAGCATTGCATTCCTTCTTTCACAGCCAAACTTCAAGAAGATCTGGATATCGCTCTTTGGGTTTTGGGTAACATTTGTCCTGAAAATTTCCTGTCGTCTTCTGTTTTTTGTACACTTTTTACAGATCTATTCCTCTTCAACCACTCTGTGTTTTGCATCATGTTATGTGATAGGTAGCGGAAAGCTGTGTGGTTTCCTGGGTAGGGGTGATAATCTTGAGGGTTTTTTTGTCTGCAGGCCTATCTTAGGGAAAATGCCTTGATCAGGTATGGTTTCTATATGTGCAGAACAAGAACTTTGCTCCACAAAGCCTAGAACTGAGATGTGCTCTAATGGTTGCTTTGTCTTTACTATCGACGCTGGGTGTTGACCTTAAGACTAATATCAAGACTTGTGAGAAGTTTCCTGCATTTCTGGGTACAGACTTGTGGGGTATTAAATGCTTTTGATCTGTGGTCCAGGCCTCATGAGTTACTGTAATACAAGTACATTTAAATTAATAAAATCAAAAATTCATGCCACTGACCCTGTATAAATATTATTTATAGATGACTGTTCAAGGGGAAATACAACCCTCTTGCTACAAAATCTTTCTCACCTCTATCACCTTTCCATTTTTTTACATGTAAAGAAAAAATAGTATTTTCAGTGATTAATTAATTAACTTTGCCTCAGACAGGTGTTAGCCATTACACTATTAGCATATCTCATTCTTCTGGTATATCTCCTGAAGAGCAAGCAAGGTTATTCACAGACAATTAAGTAGTGAAGGACTAGAGTTTGTCTTGTAAGAGAGATTTATTTTGCTCAATAAATTGCTGTTAGACAGATGCTTCCTGATCAATGAATAATGCCTTTGATTTTTTCATCACTTTAGTGAAAGCTGAAGCTCATCAGCCCTAGATAAATTGTAGGCTTGCAGAGATCTGCTCTAATAAAAAGTCTTCAATTAGAGTATCAGCTTCCTAAGAGGAACTCTGCCCACAGCTATGTGTTGCCCCTATCCAAGAGGGAAGTTCCTTCCTCTGTCCTCTGATCAAAGAGTTGTCAGTTGAATTACCTGGAAAATCAGTCTTTGAAATCACATGCCTTGGCAAGACTGTATGATAAAACCCTTGAAACTATATTTATTGCTAGTGAGTAGTTTATTATATTCATATCTGCAGCAATAATTTCTTATTAAATGTTTTAGCTTCAATTTTGGGGGTTTTGCATCAGTATTAAAAAGGCTGACAAGAAAGCAGGTTAATTATGTGAAAGGCAATTCCAATTTAATGAACCACTGAAATACTGTCATGGAACAAGTTTCCTTAACAAGTTATAAGCTATGAATTTCATATTCAGAAATGAAAGCTACAGAAATGAAAGCTACAGAATTTCATTATTTAGATCACAGTAATGAAATATGTTCATGTTATCTTTTGAATGTGTTTCAGGTATCTATCAATACTCAAAGTGATGTTGATTGTACTTAGCCTGCTATATGTACTGAGAATACAGGACTGAAGGGAGGAGTTTTTGTTGCACAGGAAATATGATTTCCCATGTGTTAATTCCACCTTACCCAGGAGCACCTAAGGCCTTGCTTGCTTTGTGTGCCCTCTTTGTGCACCTGCCCACCCAGTCTGCATCTTACTATCACAGCATACAGGGGAAGCACGGCATACAGTCTGGGAAGTTAGTCCTTGAGGGATGCTGGGGGAAATATTTTCAGCCCCAGAAAGCAGTGCCTGGGAGTTAGATGCAAAGCGAGCTTTGGTCCTCCACTACCCACACTTGACCCTGTTCTGAATCCATGGCTCTCAATGCAGTTTCCGTCTTACCCTGTCTTAATTTTGTACCTGTTTCTCTTACAGTGAGACTTCTGAGATGGTGTTTTCCTTAGCTGTTTCCAGGTCCAAGCTGAAAACTGAAACCAAAGTCAACATATCCAATATGGTGCCATATGAATGAACGCATCCCCTGCCACTTTAAGTGGCGGCCGTGATCCTGGAGATTCCCTTGTGTCCCCTTCCTTGGCTCTCCTCCTCTTGGCATCTTAACTGCCTGGAGGAAAAGCTGCTCTTAATTTACCCATTTGTTTTACTTTAGTTCCTGAAGCAGCTCTCAGCTTTTAAGACGCATTTTTGTACAGCAGATAGTTGTGCTGTATGAGTGCGGATAGGATATATTGACATATTTACTGCCGCAAAAAATGGGACAGCTCATCTCTGCAGTCTCTGTGATCTCTTTATGAACCAGAGGCTCTGCATGGCCCGGTGTGTGTGTGTAGCAGTATGTGAGCAATAACTCTCTGTTCTCTTTCAGAAGCTCGTGCTCTGAAGCATCAGACCCTGAGAGGAGTCCGAGTGACCTTGCACATCCATCAGGATATTGTCTTAGTGAAGAGATGAGTCTCACACTGTACTTGGAAAACTGAGGAAGGGGAATTTATTCTGCTTCTGTCACTAGTGAGTGCCATAGCAACAGACACTTGAACTGGTGAGAATAACTTTTTCCACAGAGAATGTAGGACCCTGTCTTTAAAAAGCTGTGGTGTATTTCTACTGTGTTTGTGCTCTGACTTGCCAAGTTTTGCCATGCATGTACATAATATGTCTTCCAGGCATGCTGTTGGATATGGTGGCTTCAGGGGGTTATGTGATTTGTCAACATTAAGGAGTATAGGGAATGCTAAAAGGATTAATTACTGTTATAGTTTCCTTGAAATGATTGCATTGCAAAATTTCTTTTAGTACTTCTGGGAAAACAGATTATAACGTCTAGAGCAACATAGAAATCTTTAATAATTGCTCTTATGCTTTAAATAAATTCTTAGAGTAGCATTAGTACATTCACATCTTAGTGCTGGAGTGAGTCAGGCAATTTACCACATGTGATCAAATGCAGTCCCAAAGTAATGCAAAACCTGTTCTTGGATCAGGGGACAGGGGATGATAGTACTGATATCTGGAAGGGAGCATTTCCACAGAGGGCCTTTCTGAGTGGACTCTGCTACAAAGCCATCTGTGACCAGGCATGTGTTTGTAGTCCTGTGTGTTGACTTAACAAGAAGGACAGAATGCACAGTTTGAATGTATATTCACTAATGATGGTCCCTAACTTTGGATCAAGGCACAATCACATGCAGAGGTATACAAGCTCCTTTTGCCATTAAAGAGTCTAAGGGGCCTGCTCTCATTAGACCAGCCCAGTACCCTTATTGTCGTGTTCCTCTGAGTGGAATGATGTCAGACCTAATCATGGTACAACTCTGTGTCTCAAACCGCTTTTCTCTTTTTCAACACTTATTTTCAAGATACCACAGTGCAACAAAAGCTACTTGAGAAACCTTAGATGTCAACCTTCTAAACAAGTTTTAAAAATATATTAAATTAGCATAAATCTCATAGCTAAAAAAAGCTGTGCTTGGATTAAATATCCACAGCTGCCTAGTCTGTTTGTAATCCAGTTGTGGTATCTGGCAGTCAGAGCATAAAAAGGCATTCTTGAAATTAAATTATTTCTAGGACTCTTACATACAAGATCATCTGGATACTTGGGAGTAAAAGAAAGGGAAAGCGAACGTTGCTCAGACATTGCAGTGCTTATTAAAAGATAAATGCTTTCCAGGGATGTATTTCTGGATAATATAATCTCAAAAAATCTTCAGAAGACAATGATGCAGAGAATGAAGACAGTGTATGTGGCGCAACATTTCCTTGCACTCCACCCTTGCTTGAAGCAAGAGTAATATTTTAAGTTACCGATTCCAACTAGGTTTTTTTTGGAAGTCAGGGTTCAATTTACATTTACGTCTGCCTGAAGCTATTTTAAGGAATCCAAATAAAAGACTAGCCAGCCTTCAAAGCTGTCTCAGAAACAACACAGAAAATGTTAAGCATACCTGTGGCTTGCACTTGTGTCATTTATTGCTATCAAACTTATATCGCCTCTGGTGTTAAAATCTCAGGGAAACACTTTCTCTGCAAAATGATGCCTTAAAATGTAAATATGTTTTCTGAAATGCATTTTGTTATCATTTCTGAAATACTTTTGATCGTTTTTTACTTCTCCTTTGGAAAAGCAAAAAACTCTACAGAAAACAAACACTATCATTGCCCTTACAACTGTTAAACAAACCAGCCAACCTGGAAACCTTTTCCTGACTGTGGAGTCAAAGAAATTGTCATAGTATCTCTTCAGAAATGGCAAATTTTGGAGGCTTTTAAGAGATATGGACCTTTTTTAAAACATGTCATAAAACCATGGAAACTCCCATACCCAAATAGGGCCAGCTGACAGGGACAGGGTCTGTGGACCAGATTAGCAGCTGCACACTGGCACTGCACCTCATTTTCAGGAGCACACTAAGCACAAGTGGGCCTGGACCTCCCCAAGGCAGTACCCCCAGCCTAGTCTTTGCCACGCAGACCTGCTACCAGGGTACCGTCTGGGTAAGTGCCTGGAGCATCCACCCAGGGAGACAGGAGACTGAGGGAATAACAAGTTTTTTCTTACTGAAGTGCTTCAGTGAAAATAGCTGCTGAGTGCCGTGAAGACAGCATTCACTATATATTGTTGGTATAATTAATTTGAAGGGGTTGGATTTTTAGCAGATCTGGGAGGGTCTGGCCAGTCCTTTGCACTGGAACTGCTGAGGGCTCCCTGTGCTGTGAGCATCCCTAAAAGACCAAAAAGGTTTCAAGCTTTAACAAGCCAGGTGCTATTAGGAAACAAGTCATGATCATTAATATTTTGTTTAGAGAAAACTCTTGTCGCTAGGGAAGGGATAACAGAAATACAAGATTTATAAGTCACTCTCTCCCTGCTCTCTGCAGAACTAATGCTTTCTGCTTTTTTTCAGCCAGCTCAGTGGATTTCTAATTGTAGCAAATGCTGCAGTCCTCTATGATCCCTAGGAAGGTTGCTCCTGTCACCGGTAAGGTGACATCTTTTCTCTGTCCCTCTCACCAACCTCCCTCCTAAACCTTCTTTTTGGCACTATCAGGTCTTCCCCTGCATGGCTTAGCTGCCTCTTGGAAGATGATCAACCCCCTTCCCTCGGGGGATTTCACACCATTCCACTCTTCCTGAACGAAGAGCTGGGAACACACAACCAAAATACACACCGTCTGCTACCAGCACTTCACTTGGATTTTGTCACAACCCTGGTTGAACAGAAAGGTGTTTCTGGTGCCGCAGGCAAAGGTGACCTGACGGTCACTGTCCTGGTCTTATCTTGGAGGTTGTGACGTGTCCCAGAACAGCTATTAGCATGTGCCCTCATGTATTCTCATTTCCAGTCAGGAATAAAATAGAAAGCTAGAGAGTGTTTCTGGTGGCTGACCAGTCTTCAGCAGTTTCAGTGTACGTTGGAATTAGTTGGAAATAACCATTAACTTGGAGGAGTTATAGGGTATGAAATTTGGACTTTATTTCTTCAAGGTCTAAAAGATAAGAAACACCCTTATTAGCAACTTCTCCTCTTTGAGGTTTTTTGGGTTTTTTTTTTTAGCCTGGAAAAATGCTACTTGTACCAATCAAGAAAGGCACTGAATGCTCTGTAATCTCAAGAGATATTAATTTTCCATTTATGGGGTATCATGCAGCTCTGTACATTATCTTAGGCACAGAAACGCAGTTAAGAAGTTTTTGTCCTCAATCATTTATTCACAGTTTCCTCACTTGAGCTGATTCAGCTCTTCATGAAACTGAACTGGAAAGTGGATTGCTGAGATCATCTGAGTTTAAAAAAAAAAAAAAAAAAGTCAAAACTAAGTTTTATTTTGTTTTTCTGTATGGTGGAGATGGAACAATTAGTGTTTAGCTCTGGGCAGCAAGGTGCAGAGAGGAAGCAGGAAGTTTTGCAGCCAATGAGAAGGTACATGAAACTGCCTGAATTTAGAATTTCCCTTGACCTTTAAAGAGAGACACCGGGGTGGAGGGAAAAAGAGGAGTGCAACACAGCATAGTGCTGCAGTACTGAATCACACCTTTTCAGCTCATCTAGGCTCAATATCTTATCCCCAAGAGGAATCGAACTCAGAAATCTCAAAAAGACTCTAATCACTAAGTGTGTCTGGTTATACCTCTCCATGGTCTTCTCAAGTGAATGGGCTAGGGCAGGGTATGCTTTCCACCTTAACCCAGAGATTTTGAAAGTTCACGGTAGCATTTGGAAAAGCAGAAGTCAAAGGAATAAACCTTTCCTGCCAGCTGCATCAGTTATAAACTACTCAAATGGAAGATAATGAACATTACTTGGACTACTGATTATCAGTGTAGAAATTCTGATAGACTATGTTGGGGGATCCAGCTAATTTCCAGCTTAACAGCAGTTTTAAACTATCACATACTTTCTTTTGAATGACAACACCCCCTCTGAAACTGAAATCTCTGGAAGTGCTTTCCTTCCATTCCTGCCTCCTTTCCCACCGGCCTCCCCAAGCCACCACCAAGTACTAAAAGTGATCCCATTGTCATGCTGCCAAAGTAAATGAACATGATTCACAATTTTCCATAATAACTATTCAACATTAAAGCAGTTGGTAATTAAAGTAACCCTTGCTCCCTGGTGACACATGCAGCATGACAAAACAGAAGTAACACGACAGCAACAGAACCTGTCTCCTTTATTTACTCGCTACTTCGGTGCCCTGTTCTGCCAAGTGACTGATCTTCTATTGAATTACAGAAGAGCAACTGAGTTAAATTAGAGCGAATATTTGTGGTGAAAATGTTAATGTGAAAGTATTTGCTGTGATAGCCCATAAAATAAAATCAATATACTTTCAGATTCATCATGCCTCTCCTGGGTCTGTGACTGATTTTGCTCTGGTTTTCAGGGAAGCAAAAGAGTGCTGCAACTCTGAGGCCGGGAAGCTCTAACCTGGGGACTTACAGCTCAGAGACCAAATATGTTGCATGGCACAGAGTGGGTTGCTTTAAAGCCACCTCCACTCAGTGGTACATCAGCAGCTTTGGAAAAGGTACTTTTAAACAGAGAAGCCAGTTAAAATTGGAACAGAATGTTGATTTAAATTCTCTGGGCCAGGCTGAATAGGTCTTAGCAGAGTTGTGCCTTCTTTAGGAGAGTCACCTGAAGAACCGTAGTGCCATGGCTCTCTGGAGGAAGGGCTTCTTCCCTGTTGTGCCTCTTGCCTCCTAAGGACTGATTCAACAGAAATTCTTGTATGATTAAAAGCTTTAGTTTAAATAATAGCCTGGATTCAGAATAAATTGATGAGGGACAAAGAACAGGCTTTTTTTTTTTTTTTTTTTTGAGTTGTGAGGCTTTTGTCTTTTTGCATTCATTCCCCGAACATGAATGATGACACCTGGATCCTTTATGTTTTTGTACTGTTCCAGTAACATAAATGTGTGCTGCAGTTCACAAATGACACGTGAATGTTTTGTCCTGAAGAGCTACTACGTGAAAAGGGACAAAATAACCATTTCAGTTAAAAAATAAAAAAGAAGCTTTATTGATGAGTGAAATCTTAGGCGTATTAGCTGTTTACGAAGTCTTTGGAAGATGAAGATTAAGCACACTTAGCATGGTCAGCACTGTCATTCTTGCAGAGTTCTGGGCAAAGAAGTGAGTCCAAGGAAGTACAAAGTACAGAGTGAAGGGACTCAGACATGAGCTGTGGTGAGAGCAGAGGTTTACAATGGGATTACTCTGATTCTTTAAAATGGATGCAAGGAAAGACTTGATGCTCCAAAACAATGACCAAGGAGTCATCAAATGAAGGAGCAGGAAACAAAGTTCATTTTAACTTTAGCATAGTTTGGCGGTGAGATTAAACTGAACAGAAATGGTCATTTTTGTCTCATTGGTGTTCCACAAGATGGTATGACAGACAGGGCAATAGCCTCATAATTGTAAACCTTCATCTCACAGTCAGAGCCAACACCACCCTTTTGCACGATTCTGGCAAGACTCTCATTCTCCACATGCTTCTGCCTTCTCCCTGTCTCATGTGACATGAGGGTAATAAATTCCTGAGGGTAGAAAAGGGAAATGCGGATACACGCTACAAAGTTCTGAAGGGCTCAGGAACAGTAATGTGCTCTCTGACACTAATGTTCCTGTATTAGTTTCTCCATTTGTTAATTGGAGTCGAGGCATCAATATTTACTCATGTAAGCTAAGTGAAAAATAGTTTCTCATTCTAGATGTGCAGCTCCATAGAGACAAGAATCTTAATTTCAAAGGCTAAACTATGACCAGCTGATAGGTATACCTGGGAAAAGAACAGCTACTACTGAAAAACATTTTATTCTGTTGCTATAGAAACCTCTACAGCATGGAGTGTCTTATATGTGAATGATACAGATGAAGAAATACAGAAAAATATTTTATTATACAAGACCAAGAAAACATGGTCTTTCTTTCTGTATTTGTGGAAAACAAGAAAAATGTTTTCAGGTAAGAGAGAAGATATTTTAAATAGTTTGTTACTGGAATGTTTGTTCTTTAGAGCTACCATCGCTGAGTTTTGAGAAAGGAAAGTGTCATCTCCACTTTGATTGCAAGCAGTATCCTGTAATTCTCTCTCAGGGACCCTTGAGAGACCTCTAAAATACTTAATATTCCCTCCCTCTTCTCAGTATTTCTAAATTATTTAAATGACATGAGAAAGAATGTAATTTAAGCCACTTCTATGTGAGCAGGTGTCTGGACAAGAGCTCAGCCAGGGAAAAACACGAACAAGAGAGTTTATATTTTCCAAGCTGTTTTTAAAACCACCTAAAATGTTCCCAGTGCAACTTCAAGTTACGGGTCCATACACAAATGAACGTGGTGGCCATAGTGGGAAGGCAGCTCAAGCAAGCACAACCACCCAAAAAGTTTTAACTCTGTTACCCTAGCTAAAATCCTGCATGAGGGGTGAGGCAGGCTGATGTGTCTCCTCAATTTCAGCTCTGATCCATGCTTGAAACCAACTCCAGGTTGTAAATGTTCCCGGACTGAACCCTCCTAAGCTCAAATCCTCAAGGAGACATTTGCAGTAGTTAAAATGTCTGTAATTCTGCTAGAATTCATGCAGCTGTTGAAGAAGACAACCTGATTATTTTGCTTTACACAGATTTCCATTATGCTTTGAATTAGATCTGCAGTGACTTGCAGCCTTCTGCCCCCAAGTGACTTGCTGAGCTCTACAGACTGGGCAGCACAGATTGCACTTCAGTCCGTCTTTCCAGATGTCAGTGTGTCTAAGACAGTGCAGGAGGCAAGTGCTTTCTCAGGGTCATAAATGAGTTAAAATTTCCTCCCCAATATCAGCTGAGCTGTGATATTAGACTGTGTATGCCTCAGCTGTGAAGTAAAAAGGATTAGCTGAAATCACCCAAGGCAGTGGCTTTAATGTCAAGAAGTGGATTACACTCACAGTGTGTTGATTTTGAATGTCTTAAATTAAAACAAACATTGCACAAACCAAGTGATGATCAACAGTTTTCTTCCTCCCCCCTCCCCCATTTAAATTGTTAATGTATCAATTCTATCTTTAAACCACACCTTCCTCAGCCCACTCCAGTCTATGTTTACCTAGCCAGCAAAGCAAGAAACTTGAGATGACAAATGTAGTACATTTTCTTGGTTTTTAGCATGACCTCTAATTTGAAGAAGTCCACATATAGTTGGTCTGTATTAAACTTCTGAACACTACAAGAGTACTAGATACTCTTGTATCTAGAAAAAGATAGAAAAGGGTAACATAACCCCCATTTTTAAAAAGGGAAAAAAAGAAGACCTGGGGAACTACAGGCCAGTCAGTCTCACCTCTGTGCCCAGCAAGATCATGGAGTGATTCCTCCTGGAACCTATGCTAAGGCACATGGAAAATAAGGAGGTGATTGATGAGAGCCACCATGGCTTCACTAAGGGCAAATCGTGCCTGACAAATCTGGTGGCCTTCTACAATGGGGTTACAGCACTGGTGGATAAGTGAAAAGCAACTGATACCATCTACCTGGACTTGTGCAAAACATCTGACACTGTCCCACACAACATCCTTGTCTCTAAATTGGAGAGACATGGATTTGATGGATGGACCACTCGGTGGATAAGGAATTGGCTGGATGGTCACACTCAAAGACTTGCAGTCAACAGCTCGATGTCCAAGTGGAGAGTGCCATTCCTCAGGGGTGGGTGTTGGGACTGGCGCTGTTTAACATCTTTGTTGGAGACATGGACAGTGGGTTGAGTGCACCCTCAGCGAGTTTGCCAAGGACACCGAAGTGTGTGATGCGGTTGGCATGCTGGAGGGAAGGGATGTGCCATCCAGAGGGACCTTGACAGGCTGGAGAGGTGGGCCCATGCAAACCTCATGAAGTTCAACAAGGCCAAGTGCAAGGTCCTGCACACAGGTCAGGGTAATGTGAAGCACAAATACAGGCTGGGCAGTGAGTGTATTGAGAAGAGCCCTGCAGTGAAGGACTTGAGAGTATTAGTGGATGGAAAACTGAGGGGGTTGGAACTAGAACTCTTTAACTTCCAACCCAAACCATTCTATGATGCTGTGATTCTATACCAAGACGTCAGGAGATGGGATGATGATTGTGGTTGTTGTGGTGTTTAACTGTGTGTTTTTTCAGACAACTTTCAAGGTGGTCAAGTTTGAAATTCAGAGGCATCTCAAAACGAAGAAAGATAACAGATAATGAAAGCTTTATAAAGCTGGGAAGTATGCTTTGCTCTAGCTATCCATCTCCTGGCCTGGTTGTTGCAGGGACCATCACTGTTCTTACAGGGAGTGGTGTTTCAGGCACTACCAATGCTCAACATGTGTTTGAGACCTTTTAAGACACAACCCTAGAGAAAATCAGATCATCTGCATGCTCTGCAGTGAGAACAAATATATGTCCTTGACTGAATTCCTATTTCTTCTGAGAGCAGGGCAAATTGCTCAAAACATGAATTGCAGCCATGAATGTAGGTCTTCCCTTTCTGCCTCCAATCACCCAAGGGCAGTTTCTCATAATTTTTGCCTTTTTCAGTGTAGTAGAAATTCTTCCAAACCCCACGTTATAGTATTTCAAGTCATGGATAGCTTGTGAGCCTCTCTGTGTCCTTGGTTATCTGGAATTTTTCCTGCTTCAATTAAATTTTATTCTGGCTTTGCCGTTTTCAAGATGGCTTTTGTTATTGTGAAGGTAAACAGAACAGCATTTAACTCCTGCTTTTTGTGTTATCATGACACTCAACAGTCCACAGGCCATTTCCTTATAAATGCGTAAGTAGATTTTGATGTAATTAGTTAAGTAAGCATATGGCAAAAAGCATAACAACTGATGTGTATGTTTATAAAAAGCAGGTCAATGCTTGATTTAAATCAGAACACACATGATTTGCTCTGAAACCATTAAAGTGTCTTTTCTGGGACACTTTCAACTTACCTTTTTTAGCTCCTATGTTTACAAGATTCATAATGCTTCTTACATTTATCTTCAATTTTTTCTTGGTTTTGGTATATTAGGTTACAGTAGCATGTAAAGAAAGTTGGATGTTCTTTCTTGCTTGTGTATAGCAAGTATCTTCCTGTCTTCTTCACATATGGTTCATGGCCAGCTTCTAATATTTTGAATGTTCCTGACCATCTTAAGGTAGAAATACAGTTTTCTTGACTAAGATCTGAACAACCACCCTAATAGTCTAATAGTTGTCCATTACTATCATTGGAATAATATTTCATGTTATGTGTCTTACCCTTGAGGAACACCTATGAGCATGTTTCACTTACTAGATCCTAATTAACAGGGACCATAATTAACCTTCTCGGAAATGGTTATAATTACTGTTGCCCCAGGAACTGGCCTCTTAGCTGAACTCTGTGCTAGTCAACTAAGGATTTTGATATGAAGCAAATGTTTCACACTGGGAAGCACTACTTTAGCTGAGAAAAGCCATCCTTTTTAAACAGACAAATCATTGCAATGTTTAGGTAAATTAGAGATAATTACTCTGTAACAAAGTATGTTTTTTAACATTACAATGTGCATTGGTATGGTCTCTCATGCTTTAGACATCCCAGGTAAAGCTTGTGAGAGAAATGTTTGGGGATTTTTCCCAGCTGTATCATTTCATCAGACAAAAAATAGAAGACTAGAAAATCTGCTAGGGAGAGACCTCTCCCAGATCAGAAACAGAGTTGGTGGTTGTTTAAATACTATTTGAGGACAAATTGTGGCAGGTTCAGCTTGAGTACATTGTCTTTTGGACCACCTGAAAGAGAAGCTAGTGGATACTATGGAACAGACTGAGAGACTGGCATGGAGAAAAATAAATGGTAGAGGTGCTCATGGTAGATGACAGAAGATTCTATCCTAATAAATTTTTTGTATAAAACTGATTTTATTGTTTTACACAGAGCCAGATTGATGGTGTGCAGTGCTCTCCAGGCAGGAAGGAGAGCAGGCTACATCTCTCTGATCTTGAAGACCAAGCTCGCTGTATCTTTGTGTTTCTCCAAGTAAGAATGCAATCCATTCTTGTTATCAAATCAGTTGTCTCTTTTTACAGTGTTGTCAGTATGAAAAATTCAGTGTCATTAGAAGACACTGAAATCACCTTAGCAATCTAGCCAAAGCTACATGATGCTCAAAGACATTTTTACTTTTTTATTAATGTGAATTTTCTTCTACTTACTGCAAACAGACATTGTACAGATGCAAGTTTATCCATATTTAAATCCCCTTGAACTGAAAGCTCGATTGAAAACTGAACTGTGATATCTTTGTGCATGAAGAAAAGACACTCATTTATTTATATTAATGTCAAGCCTGTCTACTGTACTTTTTTCTTCATCTTAATTGAATGTGCCTGCAGTGGCACACAGGGCATGTGCTTAAGTAGGAAGGACTAATTGGAAGAAGCTGTCAGGTTAACAGAGATTTAGCTGGATAGATTGCACTTCAGTAGAAAAATTTCCTCAGGATAAGTTTGCACAGTTTATGAGGGTGTTTGATGGATGCATGAGGAAGAGGGTAGGAAGATACCTGTTTGGGAAATGTGTAAGGCTGCTATGTAATTACAATGGATCTTTTAATCTCGAATGGGTAAAATACTAAATAGATGATTTCCCTGTAGGTTATTGAGGCTTTTGCAGTTTCTTTTTCATCTTATTTCAGCTCATCTTTAGGCCTTCTGCACTCTAGACAGGGGAGTTGGTTGGTTTCTTGTGTCACCACTGAAGTAACAGAGGTGTAACAGACAAAAGAAGATACATTCTCCATCTGTTATGTCTTGCTGTTATGGCTGCAGAGCTGGGAAATCTTGTTTCTACCATCAGTTTACTAAAAAAAATATCTAATGCTAGACTGAGTATATAAACACAGTGTTAGTTTTGGAGTTCTTGCCTAAATTCCTAAAGAAGAAAATTAACTGCTCTTAATGTTAATATACCCTTATTTAAATTAAACTCAAAGTTGTTTTTTTTTTTTCTCCCCAAAACATGTCTTTAACATGTTATCATAATAACCATTGTCCTGGTTTTGGCTGGGGTAGAGTTAATTTTCTTCACAGTAGCTGGTATGGGGCTGTGTTTTGGATTTCTGCTGGAAAGAGTGTTGATAACACAGGGATGTTTTTGCTACTGCTGAGCAGTGTTTATGCAGAGTCAAGGCCTCTTCTGCTCCTCACCCCACCTCACCAGCAAGGAGGCTGGGGGTGCCCAAGGAGTTGGGAGGGGACACAGCTGGGACAGCTGACCCCAACTGACCAAAGGGATATTTCATATCATATGGTGGCATGCTCAGCATATAAAACTGGGGGAAAAAGAAGGAAGTGGGGGGCACATTTGGAGTGATGACATTTGTCTTCCAAGTAACTGTTACGCATGATGGAGCCCTGCCTTCCTGGGGATGGCTGAGCTGCTGCTGGCTGATGGGAGGTGGTGAATGAATTCCTTGTTTTGCTTTGCTTGTGTGTGTGGCTTTTGCTTTCCCTATTAAATGGTCTTTATCTTGACTCATGGGTTTTCTCACTTTTACCCTTCCGATTGTCTCCCTCATCCTGTGGTGGGGGAGTGTGAGTGGTTGTGTGGTGCTTAGCTGTCAGCTGGGGTTAAACCACAACAGTCCTTTTTGTCACCCAACATAGGGCTTGAAGGGTTTGATTGGAATGTGCTGGACTGAATTTACAGCTGCTATTGCTGTTTAGCTATTAATTGACAGGCTCCTGTACTTGCCATGAGGCTTGCTTGCCTCGCCGTATATTAGAGTCTAGTGCTCATTAGTGATGGCTTTTTGTTTTCGCTGCTTGCTGTAGTGCTGTACTGCTTATCATCTTCCTCTGCTGTGCTGGGAACATTTTGATAACAGCAGTGGTGATGCGCCTGCGCTGGCAGATGGCCAGGGCATCGCTGCTGCTTCTGTGCTGCTGTACTGGACAGGCAGGAACTCCAGTGTGAACTCGAGTCGAAGGATGCATCCACGTGAGAGCAGGACACCCCAAAGTGTCTGTGGCCGTGATTATGTCTGTGCCACAGCAGGTGAGTGAGCAAGTGACTGTGTGGTCCTGAGTTGCTGTCTGGGGTTAAACCACACCACCATATAGTTTAATCTTATAATAGCGGGTATCTTAACACTCTTCAATCCTAGCTTTATAAAAATAGTGGCTTTGATGCAGACCTTCAGTTTGAGAGGTCTCAGTTGTTCACTGGTCTCCAATATGATCAGCTGGTTTAAAGGTTCTATCTAGCACAAGAATTTGTTATTGCTGATGCTTGCACAGTGCCCTAGCTTGGCAAGGCAACTGTGGTATCCATTGGAAACAACTCTTGCATAGTGTTCTAGGAATGGGAGCAGAAGAAGCACCTAAAGAGGCAGGGGGAGCCAGGGAAAGTACTTGCTGCTGACCTTCAAAGTGGATGTGATGACTGTGCCCTCTTGCTGGTCCCGTTAGCCATGAGCATCCCACTCAGAGCCTGAGATGCTGCCTAGCATCAGGAGCTACAGGCATGTGCTCGGCCTGTTCTCAGCGCAGTGACCTATCCTTAAATGGTGCTTATGTGCCGGTTTTATATGGTGATACATTTTATTGTCATGTTAGTAAACAGGAAGACAGTTAACCTATTTTTAGGTTTCATTTTATATCACTATTTATAAAGAACTGCCCCCAAACTCTTTGAATAAACAGTCGGACTGTGTGTGCAGTTTTCCAATGCTTTACATAAAGAATGGCTTTGAGATAAAACTGTTGTCTAGATCCTTCTGAAATGAGCAAAACCTTTTTTCCACTGAGAACAGGCTACCTGTTTGCACTCACATTCCCAGCCCATACTGCAGCTACAGATGGCCTAACCACATTGCTCTTTCTTTCTCAAAATAGATTATACAGAAGTCGTCCTGTTCCCAAAGGTTGCTTAGGCACTTGCAAAAGAGAAAGGCCTCACTGCAATATTTATACTAGGAGATTCTTTCTCTGATACTAACAACATTTTCAGTTGGCTTGATGGATGTAGTGCACTAGCACTAAATCACTACCAATTTTTTTTATTTTTTTTTTTAAGAATGCAAGCAACTGTTTTATATTCTAGGTAATTCCATCTGGAGAATGCTTCAAAAATAAATTCATGTTCCAGAAATAGATCTGTTTATTTCTTCATAGATCTAGGGGGAAACAGAAGAAAAATCAGCCCAGAAAATATTTGATATAGCACTGGGATCTGTACCACTTTCCCTTTATTTACAGGCAAATTTAAGAGAAACCTGAAAAAGCTGGGAAAATAAACACTTGTTTCGGATGGATACATCATACTGTTGCTTTTCAGTATCTGCCATGGTGACCTCCTGAGGCCTGATAAAGTTCCTATGCTTACGAAGAGAACTGAGTGCGTTATGAAACTGCAGCCATGGTTTAATATGGTTTAAGACTTGCACTATTTCATAATTACATTGTACCAGAAAGAGATGAATATTTTTCCTCCCATTAAATTATAACTGAAAGTAGCATCAACCCATCAGAAATTTCAGCTTCCACCCACTGATTCTCTTGAGTTAATTACCAGTATCATTGGTTCCAGCTCACCGAGCCACACCTGTTGAGCACAATGTTGCAAGCAGATGGTCTTAAAATCAAATATGCTTAAACCCTCTTTCTCCTTTTAGTAGTTTTTAGCATGCGCTTTGTTACACTTAATAGAGACTTACGGATTTGCACACATTTAAAGTTTTGCTCTATTGTAAACTCGTCCCCTACATGCATCATTTAGCATTTGAAACAGTCATTCGTATTTCAATTTGCAACGTCTTGGTGCCTTGGCCTGTTTGAGGGTTTTTTGGCTCTCCTCCTTGCGCCGCAGATGTCTACTCTGGTTTCTTCACTGGTTGGAAGTGACTATCGAAAATAGTACTATTAAATTTTGCCACTTGGTGGCACTAAGAAATAACACAACTGCCCTTGAAAACGATGCTGTAAAACATGACCACGTGGCTGGTGATAACCGAGCCCCGTGGCCCTCAGAAAGGAACACACCAAATGAGCAGAAATCCCGTAGCCATTTGGCTGGTTGTAGGTGTTGGTATGTACCCTTCCCTCGCCCTTGGCTCTGCTGGCAGATGTGCTGTACTCCTCTTACATTTGCTACCTAAGAAACAGCTGTACCTACCTAGGAGGGTTTTTGCTTGAAGTCGAGGAGGAGGAAGTCACAAAGACTTCATTTCCAGTGCCTTAGTTCAGGCACTGCCAGAGAGCTTCTCTCAGACAAGGAGGTTTGCATGAATCTCCCTGGGGAGCCCCCCAGTGTAAATATTATTGCCTGCTTGGTTAGAAGAGGCACGGCAAAGCCATGTAAGGAATAAACTTGCTTCAGGGTGTGTGCGTATATGTGTGTATGATTTGACTGACTTACAAACCACTGCTAGTACAGAAAAGGAAAGAACTGGACCTAGCATTTATCCAGGTTCTTTCACATCTTGGTTGATAATACCCAGTAAAGGTCAAGTGCCCCAGGAACTGATTTCATTTGTGGTTACATTCCCTCTCCCTGGTACAGCTCTTCTTTCAGATCTGAACTGGAATATTGTTTTTCTCTTTCCCCCTGCACAAGGGGTTATTTATTCAGAACTTTTTACAAGGACACGTAGTGATAGGACAAGGAGTAATGGTTTTAAACTGAAAGAGGGTAGATTAGATATAAGGAAGAAATTCTTCACTGTGAGGGTGGTGAGACACTGGAACAGGTTTCCCAGAGAAGCTGTGGCTGCCCCCACCCTGGCAGTGTTCCAGGCCAGGTTGTTCGGGGCTTTGAGCAGCCTGGGCTAGTGGAAGGTGTCCCTGCCCATGGCAGGGGGGTAGAACTAGATCATCTTTAAGGTCCCTTCTAACCCAAACCATTTCATGATTCTATGAATTGAGAGCTATTTTTTCTGTCTGATTTCTTTTCTTCTCTTTGTGCTCCGTGTAGTGTGTCTTTGAATCCCATTAAAGTGCCTGTTAAAAAAAACCAAACAAACCAACAATTATAATAATTAGTCCCAGCCTTTTAAACAGGGAGATGTTTTCAGAGTGGAAAAGAGTCTTGCAATGAAAAGGGAACAGGCATCTGAAAGGCACTGTCCTTATTTTATTTCCTTGTTTTCTAGAATTAAAGCTGTGTCTATGCTATTAAGTAATATGTTCAAATAGGAGCACATTTATAGAACAAAGGACTTATGCTGAGAACTCAGTGTGCACCCCACATACCTTTCAGAGGGTGAGAGCTCAGGCTCAGGTATGCCCTGTAGAAGGAGCAACCGCGGTGTCTGGAGCACACCTCACAGGTAGATTTAGTTTGGGAGGAGTCCAATCTCTGCCTCTCTGTGCTGTTCAGCTGCATGCTGACATGCAATGAAGGCCAGCAAGTGAAGATCTCTGTGACATTTGCCATAGATGTGGCCTCCCGAGCTGAACAAAACTGCTTCTGTTTTCTGTGACAAGAGCCAAACTCTCCATTGTGCCTCTTGGGCTGTGAGCGACGCAGTGGAATTGTAAATTGCTGCTATCACAATATGTTAGCAAGGATAATGAAGTAGGCTGGCCTGGGAGTTTATTACTGACAGAGATTATTCTTCATCAATGATTTAAACCTATCTGTGATGACTGGAAGTTATCACCAGCATGTGAGTGTCTTGCCGAGTTAATATAACTGGTCCAGGAGGATGGTGCCACGTAATGCACAGCAAGTGCTGCTGGCAGCGCCCCAGCCCATGCTAGGAAGCCGACTTTTGTGTTTTGGATGTCCTGGAAAACTATTTGGAAATTGGAAGAGCCAGAGATAAGACCGTAGAGTTGGCAGACTCAAAGAAGGGCAGAGACAGATGTCATAGTGATGAGTGAAAAAAGTTAAGGAGGGGGTGAGAAGATGGATGGGAAATTAAACCAGAGAAACCATTTTTTTCCATCCTTAGTGTGAAAGCTGGGGGAACTTCCACCCTGACGGATAAATGCATGGCTAGGAAAAGCTGTATCTGCACAGAACTGCTTAAGCTCAAAATAGAGATGATCCAAATCTAATGAAAATAATCTCTGAGTAGAGGCCCAAATGAGTCTCTGCAGGAACAGCCATTATCATCTGGTTTGCACAGCACCTGGCAAACTGGAACTTCCCCCATGGCAGCTTATATTTTTTACAATATAGACATTTGAGGCTAAATAAAAAGAATCAGATCGATGTTATTCTTCTAACAAGCAATAACTGAGTGAAAAGGATTCATGCTAGAGCTCCTCAATTTTGGTAATTTAGTGTAGTTAATCATGCTATTCATTTGTGACTTTTACATAGCCCACCATAACTGACAATACCGATAACAAATATCGTTTCAGAAAGACAGCCATATAACTGAAATATAGACACGAAGTTATGACTCCTGGGTACATTTCTGGTGTGTCAGTGTCTGGTTCCTAAATATTATCATCAACTCAGAAATTTTTTTGAGTTTTGCTACAATAGACTATATCATTGTCAGCAGCAAACATCAGCTAAGAAAAAAATGACCTTTAAAAAAAAGCCTTTAAGGGTTTAAGTTTACTGTGTACTGCTGACACTATGAAAAGTAACAAACATATTGTAAAAATCACACTTTGAAAACAAAAGCCACATGAAAATATCCATTAGAATTATTATTCACTCAGCAAAAGCAAAATCGCTGACAGGTATTCCTCTATCACACTCATGCAGTAGCAGGTTTACTTGGTCATAAACAAAAGCTGAGGCAATCACTTTGCCAAGCACCAAGTTAATAACACAAACTGCCTTTAATAGTCAAAAACAGTGAAACAGCAGGAGGGCTCTCATTAAAACGACACATACGTCTTTAAAGCAGACAGCCATTCAAGGGAAAGGTTATTTGGCAGAAGAAAAAAAAAAAAAAAAAAAAATTAGAAGTTTCTAACATTTGATGTTCACTGAGCATGAAATTTCATCTTGCATACTTGGGCTGTGACTCTCTCCAGTGACTTGCTTCTTGTTTACATTTGATTTACATCTCATTTACGTGGGAAATCAAATGTGTGAACTGCCTTTGTGTAGACTTTAAAACAGACAGTTCTATATGTTGGAGGGGTTCACGTCACTCTGTGATCATACAAAAATAGCAAGTAGACCACTAAAAAAAGGTGCTTGCTGTACAATCTCCCTTCTTTCTTTTTGTTAATGATGATGGAAACAGCTTCCTAAAAATGTCAAGAATTACAAGACAAACTATAAAATTATATCTACTCTGCTGTAGCCCAAATCCATCATCATCCTCAACAGGTATCAGCACCAGGGTATCATCATCAGAAACAAAGAACAGTCACCCTTACTCCATTGCACTTTTTCAAACAAGAAGTGGGAACAGGCACAGCCCTTCTTTATAAGGGCCACCAGAAATGATAGAGCAATTTCTAGGCAAAATTACTATAGGAAACACATTAACATAAGATACATTTTTTTTTCTATCTAATTGACAGCCATGTAAAGGTTAATGCTAAAATCAACTGTCAGCAAATGCTATAGGTAATTGTTGTGAACTTACAAACGCTAATTATACCTCACATCATTCTCTACAGACATCCAATTAACAGATGAAAAATTAAGAACTTAGCATCCTGATCCAGCTCATACCCAAAACTATTGCAATGCCACTGGTTTCAAGGTACCAGAAGCTTCAGTATGAAAGGAATGAAAGGTGGCAAGTATGGCAATATATTAAAACAGTCACTAATCCAAGGAAGTAGAGATCACTAAGTCTGATTTCCATACTAGAAACGCTAGATGAAACAATAATACATTTTTGCAGGGGCATAGAAAAATTACTCGTTTACTGTGGGTATATGCTGCAACCTGTGTTGTGAATGCTCTTGAAGAGGGAGTGAATAGAGAGAGACACGGTGATATTTTTGACTATTGAAAAATTAGAGTAGTCCAAACTAAAATTGATTGTGAATTGTCTAAAAAAAAAAAGGTCATGCAATACTGAATGACTGGCTAAAAAATGCCAGATGAAGAATGAAGTGATACATGTGTAGAGGGAAATGATGAATTTGTGATGACAGACTTTGTTAGCTATTACCAGCCAGAAAAGAAATCCTGTTGTCATTGTAGAAGCTTCTGAAAACACCAGGTCTTAACAGCAGTAACCAAAAGGGCAAACACAGTCCAATTAATTGTTAGGAAAAGAGGCAGACATAGAAAATACCTCTATGCCAGTATAGAAATCCCATGTATTTCTCACATCTTCAGTGTTGCATACAATTCTAGTTACTTCCATTTCTCAGAAGATGAAGAAAAAATATAGAGAAGGTTATAATGGTGATTAGAGGTAAGGAATTTCTTTTGTGGATGCTGAGATTTAATTTCTTCATCTTAGAAAGATTCTGTCTGAGAGAGAATAGGTCAGAGATTATTAAAACAGGATTGGTATGAAAAATGTGAGCAGGAAACTATACACCTTCCCTCACGGCACAAAGTTAGAGAGACACTAAATTAAATAGTTTGGAAGCAAATTTAAAAGAAAGAGAAGGAAATCTTTTTCATATTATGTTAGTCAATTGCTGAACTCGTTGGCACAGGAGGCTTTGGAGGCTAAGAGACTAAACAGGCTCAGAAAAGTAATCAGTCAAGTTGATGGAAGGAAGTTTGTCAGAGGCTGTTAAACTCAATAACCATGATACATTCTCCAACTCTGGAAGCCTTTGAATACAGGCTAGCAAGGGGCTAGAAGTGGTGGATACATTGCTATGTACTCAGCCTTGCCATCTTTCTCTAATCATGTGCTGCTTCCCTCAGTATCGTCATGTTAACAATAGTCTATAGGCAGACTCTTAACTGAAACAGTATGGGACACTCACAGAGTCTTGAACCCATATTTTAGCCAAGATCATGACAATATTTTACAAAACTGAGTAGTCAGGAATCCTGATTTTTTTTTTTTTTTTAATTTATTTTATTTGTCTTGGAAATCTTGGTTGACTTTACTCTGTGGTCATTTCCACTCACTGCAGAGAGAGTAGCTGGTATCAAACTTTGTGTTGACATTTCTTAATTGGTTTGGGGTTTTTTGATTGCTTGGGTTCTTCTAAGTAATGTTATTCATCTAGGTGGTAAGAGAAACAACCTTTCTAGAGAGAAATGAAACCTTCTTTCATAATCTTAGACCGTGCACCAAGGATTTTCAGGAATGGGAATTACACTATTCTGTAATTACTGCCTTACCCCTTAGATCTACCATTTCTAGGACTGTAATTTTCAACATTTTTTGCTGTTAAAACCTTGAAATTCCAGTTGACAGCTATATATCTCTTTTATAGTGCACAAGACAATATTGCTGTTGCTTTAGGGTGGGGCTAAACCTGTTCAAATTTTTAATTCTTTGCCACTTTTTGTAGCTCACAATGTAACTAACATAGCTGTCACTGGAAATACATGGCACTGTAGATTTCAGCTTTGAGTTTAAAATGCTTTGAGGAACCTGTATTTTAGACCACTGGAAAATTTAACATTTTCCCCCCATTTATGGAAGGGTTTTCCCTCTAACTGGAGATAACATTCACAACCTATGATTATTATGTCATATTCTAGAGTGTTTAAATCAAACTATTTATTTGTGTCTCGTGTTATCCTAAACTCCTCCGTAGAATGCACTTATTAGCATAACACACACTTACAGTTATCTGTGTGTATGTGTGTATCATACGAATGGACTGTTACAGCTGACATGAATCTTTATTTCTGGGTATTGCTAAAACCAATGTTTAAGTTCTTTGCTTTTTGATGTGCATCAGTGCATCTGTGTTGGAAAGGAACAAAAACCAAACCAGCATGTGCAAGGAGTGCTCACCTTCTGGTTATTTTCAATTTACCTTGTGGCAAAACAGATTAAATTATTGAATCCAAATAATCTGAAACTATGCAAGCATTGATTATCCCTTATCTTCTTTTACCTGAATGTTACATGTTTCCCCACCATGTATCACTGTACATTTCTTGTCTGCAGATATAAGGCCAATGTGCTCCAGCCACTGCAGATGAAGAAACAAACAAACAAAAAACTTAGAGTCACAACACTGACTTTCTCTCAATGTCACTTTAGAAAAAATCAGCCTCATTTTTACTTCTGTCTGCCTATCTCCTGTTTTCCCTCATCCTTGTTTCCTTTATGACCTCCAGTGGTGCCTAAAGAGTCCATTTTCCCTGCAATAATTTGCATGTAGGCTCAGCCCAGCAGTGTGTGTTTACAGGAGACCAAAGAGAAAAATCTTGAATACCATCAAAATATGAGGCCCTTTCGCAAAATAGAGGAAAGGGTTCAAGACTGGAGTCCTGTACCAAAAATCATTTCAATGTGTCTAAAGAAAATATTAAAACCATGACATAAAATAATCTCCAGCATTTAATTAGTTCCCTTTTGCAATGGACTTGGTGTAAATAATGGGAATTTGTCCATACAGACTATTTGCAGTGTCCAGGAACATGAGAGAGACCATTTGGGTCTCCATAATAATTACACTCCAGTGGTCAAATCCTATATTCTTATGCAAGCTAATTTCCTACTGGAACTGATAGGAATTTTGCCAAGCTATTGCCTTGAATTGAAATAGTATGTGTGGGAGGACTGTGGAGTGACACTCTGAGGATATTTAGGCATGGCAGATACTCATTATGCACTCAGAAATATTTCATAATGAAATGTTATAAATTACAGACAACGATATTTCCTTCTAAACCATTTCAAAAATAAAACACATCAAGAAATTTATCTCTAAAGCTGCCTTTCCATTTCTTGCCCTTCAAATGGATCTGTCAAGTATTTGTTCCACATTTCGCATATGTCTCAAGCTGACGTTTTTTTCCCCTTTTTATCTCCTATTGAGCACATCTATTTAATATAAATTCTGTGAATGGGGGAAACATCAGGCTTTCCACTTAAAAGAAAGCCATGCTCATGCTAATCAGCATATCACTCTGAAAACCCATGTGGAAGGAGACATTTTTGCCTCACATTAATTCTGAAATGTGCTTGAAAGCTGTTTGTTTTTTTTTTCTGAATCATATTGTTGGAGACAGTTATCTTGCTAGAAGGTGACATTGGCTGTGACACAGGCAGATAGGGACCCTCACTGCAAGTTGCCATCCTGTTTTATAATGATTTAGCTGCTATGGAAAAATTTGACTTTATGTGATTTACAGTCTTCTATGTAAAACACTGTGGGATGAGTTCCACTGGGCTCCGCCAGTGGCTCCATTGTCTCTATGGATGCAAGAAGAGCACCTTCATGCATCAGTCCCTCAGATGCCTTCAGTGGCTGAGATGGCAAAGTTATATACTGCATGAGAGAAGAATCAGGATAAGCAGTGAATGGTTAGCTAATCCTTCCCTACAGTACATATTTTTAGCTCTTGGTTTTGTATGAGTTTTGGGACAGGAAATTTAAGAACAACTTGCTGTTGCACAGCTAGCAAACATGATACAAGAGCCTGTAACCACAAGCAAGGCTACCTTGAGAAAAAAAAAATTGAAATATAAACCACACAGAACTCCCCTAATTGAAGTAGACTGAAGCGGGGTTTACTCTCATGAAAAAATTGTGGATGCCAGAGGTTTATGTTATTTAATGAGGAAAAGCTTAATAAGAACCTCTTGTCAGAAACTGAAGTTATATTGACATTTTAGTGTCTCTTGGGTAGAGAGGCAAAGACAAACACTGATTACAAGGTTTGGCAAAATTATGACTGAGTGAAATGAGATATGATGCCAAGGTGGTCAGAGTAGATGACACAATGGTTTCTTCTCATTTCCTAGGTGCTGCGAAAATGTACGGACTGTTGCTTTGGCCACTTGTCAGCATTTGCCTGCTGAAAGTTAATATGCCTTTTTAAGAAATACAGTTTGTTTCTGTTATCTTGCAAAGATAATTAGACAACTGAAGATAATCAGTTGTTTGTTTCTGAAACCTAAATCTAAAAATTCTAATGAAGTTGGGAGATTTTGATTTAAATTATTAATTACATAACTCATAGAAATTGGCTTAAGATTTAAATTTTGATAAGTTTGAAACTTCTGTATCCGTGCAGGCAGACAGTTTTGATAGCAAGGGATATCATGAAAGAGACAAATTGTTCCACAAGTTTTCCTTCCTATCAGAATTTCTTCTATTTTACCTGTTTGAAGCCTAGCTTAGATGTACTGTTCCATATGAATCACTGTTAAATTTTGAGTAATCTGAAAGATGCTGTTGCTTATATTCTATATAATGGAGTTGTAGGACTCCACTGGTAGTGAAAATACCAGAACTGGTATTTTGACTGTTCATCTTTTCACAGGGCTTCTAACAGGCTGGGACAATTAAAATAAATGAGTTTTGGTAATAAATGGCCCCGTTTGCCCACAGCAACATTCTTTTATTTGAAAGAAAGAATTAAATTTCAGAGCATTTCTGATGACTTCTAAAGTTTCTTAGAGCTTGATTTTTTAAAATTTTTTTTTTTTAATAGCTGTAATTTGTTGTCCTGAAGAGATCCAGTAGAATATACCTATTTTGGATGGGAGACCTCATCACAGAAAGAAAAACAAGTACACAATCTGCTTCATATTTCAGCTGAAAGTGGACATCTGAAGTAGCCACTGATGGTAGATGATGTTGGAAACACTGTGTCTTTCTTTGTTTTTAAATGGTTTATCAATTAACTTACTTGAAACATGAAGATTTGAGTTAAAGATCCTTAGTAATGAGAGTGGCATAAATTGCACGTAGTGCTATTGCATTCTGTTTAGAAAGCACCATCCACATAGATTAGTGATTGTGTCAGGTGCATCCACCCAATGAAAACAGAGCTTCTTGGCTGCTGAAGTGTAGTTCCTGGCTGCCTTTGTTCTCAGGGCTTCATGGAAATTGGGCCTTTGGCTGCAGGTCAGATTCAGCCTGGGTATCGATGGAGTCCCCTGGGGGAGCCATTTTAAGCTCGTCCCCTGGAGCAGCAGCTGCGGTCGAGGATTCTCCTCTTGGGTCAGGACGCTGCCCAAGGAAACTCCTCGAGGGACCTTGGGTCGGGACGCTGCCCTGAGCAGGTCCTCAAGGTTGAGAGTCTTCACTTATCAGGTGAGTGATAAAATGTTTTGGGTTGCCGTTAAACCCTAGAAAGTTGTTCTGTTCTCCTCCCACAGACATTCAAACCTGTAATTTACGGAGAGCTAGTTAATTGTGTTAATAATATATTTTATTTTTAATGGTTGGTTGTTTGTTTGAAAGCCCCTGTAACAGTGATGCTGCTACCATTCTTCTTCTGAGAAGCATGATGGGACAGTAGTTTAATATAAAATATATGCTTAAATTGAAGGGGTTTAGTCTTGCCTTATTTCTTTAAGGAATATAAATGATCCTTGCTTATTTCTAAAAGGAAATTGTTCACATGAAGTGCTACAAGGGAAATTTATAGAAATTATAAACTAGTAATGCCATCACTGAATCAGCTTCACTATATTTATTAATGATTGCAAGTCAGAAATAGTGGGTTTTATCTGCTTTAACCACTAAGAAATTTATTTAGAGAGCAGAGATAGAGATTCCTTAAAGCGTCTTGGAGGATGAAACTAAAATTGATTGCCAAGTACAGCAGTACCTTTCCTCTCTACTCTTGGCAATATAGATGCTCTCAGCTGATTCTGCTCTAGGATGTATTCATGAGCATTTAACCTGTGAATCTTAGAGGAAAACTTGGCCTTTTGTAAGGAAGTTAGATCTTCATGTCCTGATGGCTGACTAATATAGGGCAAATGATAGGATATTTCCTTACGTCCTTTGGCATGTCATTAAATTACAGGTAAAAATGAAATGAGAAGTCATATAATTATAGATGATTTTATAGATCATTAAAAAAAAAAAAAAAAACAGTTGGAAAGAAAATTCAGTCTTCTGTATTAGCATGAAGATACAAGTTTCTGCCAGAACAATCCATTCCATACAAAAAACTTCACTGATATTCACATGATTGAAAAATTTCCATCTCTCTTGCTCCAATGCAATAGACCTCGGGCAATATCTGTCAGAAAGGAAAGTTGTCCAGAAACAGAATAGCCTTGCAGGCCTCAGGCATAACTTTATGGGGAATGAAAAGGACTCTGAGCTGAAAACCTTGGTAATTAGGATCAACTGATCGATGACAACAGTGGGTTGGTGCTCTATAGCAGTCTGAAAAATTACTCAAGTATTAGGAATTATTGGGAAAGAAATAGAGAACAAAGAAGAAAATGTCATTCTGCCATTGCATAAATCAGCGGTTCTCTCAGGTCATGGATAAGGTAGGTAGCTCTGGTCACTTCATCTCTGAACACATACAGAAGAACTAGACAAGTTTTGAAGGAAGGCCACGGGCATGATCAGAGGAACTAAATATTTTCCACATGAGAAATGACTGAGTCATTGAGGAAGAAAAGCAGGACAAATTTGAGGAGGACATGACAGAGGTCCTTAAAATTATGAGTGCCACAGAGAAGAATGATAGGGATCTCTTATTTCCTGTCTTTTACAGTAGAACTGGGGGCCATCATATCAATCCGGACAGAAGCAGATTCAAAACCAAAAAATACAAGCTTTTTCATTCAACAGCATGCATCCCTGCCAATGAATATGTGGGCAAGAATGTTACAGGCCTTCTCAGGGATACTGGATTGCAGGTGACCAAACAGACAAAATACAAATGGCTCAGGGAAACCCTGGTCTGAAAAGGGTGAGAGCCTGAAGGATGATTCATCAGGGGGCTTTCATTAGCAGTAAAAATTATCCCCAGTGATGTAGGATAATCAGTACTTCTCCACCAACCAACTGTGAATGTTGCTGAAGTTGCATAATGTTGCTAAAGACAAATAAACAAATAAAACCAGTTTAGATTGTCTGTTATTTAATTAACTTTGCTTTTTAGAGCAAAGGAGTCTCTAAGAGCCCCAGGGACTGATGTGTCTATCATATATATGGACTTCTGAAAAATAATCACTGTAATCTCATCCCTATAATGTGTTACAACAGGGATGCTTAATTTATTTTCACTTTGGCCTCCAGTGCTCACAGCAATATTTTTTCTTGTAAAGTTGCTCTCGTAATCATGTTTGATCCCTTTATGTGGGACAACTGGATGTACAGTGGGGAAAATCTGTGGAAATCACTGATGTTGCCAATTACAAAAGTGATTTATTGAATTGAAAATAAAGTTCTTTGGCAACTGGAAAATAAAGAAGAAAAGTTGTCATGACTCAGTACTCTGCACTGGAAAGAGCGGTGTCATATGTTGTACTAATTAAACACCAATACAAGTTTCCTTACTGAAAAGTTTTAGTGCACAGCTTTTGTGCAGTCTTGACATAATCTTGGAGATATAAGGGAGACCATGGGAAGGAATAGGATCAGATTTTGGGATTTCTACTGACTGATTGATACCTTAATGAGAATGATCACATTTCTCTTGATTACAAAAAATGTTACCTCTGTCATTCATCCCAAGAGTATAATTTCTCAGATAAAATAAATCAAATAAAAATAAAAGTAAATAATCTAACATGGGATATTTCCCTCTCGTTTACAATGTCTCTTTCAAAATCTACTAGGAACAGCCATCTTGGATCCCATTTCCATAAATAAATTGCATACTTAATTACCCTAATTACTTTGGTTTACTAAGAAAACTTATTTAGGTTTGCAGCTATTGACTGTGTAACTACTCATACGTACTCAATTACACCACTTCTGAAGTACGTTTTCTTTCTGTGGCTAGACCTAATAATAACTCAGGAAGATCACAAGCAAATTCTGTTCTTAAAATAAACTCAGTTTCCATGATAATCTTTTGGGTATATCTTTCATGCATAACTACTCATTTATTTTTTTCTTTTTATGCATCAATTATTTTCACAATAGTGACATTCGTGTACTGCATTTATCCAAGTATCAGGCCAAACTGATTTTGCTGTTTTACAAAAAATCCTCTTCTTATGGCAGGTGATTCACATTATACTTGCACCTATTCTTACATTTAGAGTCAAAGGCCATGAGTGGCAGCAACCAACACAGAAGAGGAGGGAACTGAGGGCAATCAGTGTTTAAATGAATATAGGAGCCACCCCCAAATCCAAGCTGTCCTACAGGTGACAGCCGTGGTCTCCTTTGCCACACACTCGCTCCACTTCAAATAGTCATTGCTTATGAGAAGCCTGGCTGTATTTCTTCCTGGGAAATTGCCTGATGAACAAAGGACAAACTTTTTCACCGTTTAGGAAAGACCAGAAATATGCCATTGCTTGGGTAAATATGCTGCTTGTATTTCATTTCATTACCTCTGCAGGGCAGTGCAATGCTCCACTGCCTCTTCATTAATCTCTCTCATGTTTTCCCCATCTTTTTTTTCCCTGCCCCTTTGATGCTTTGGATTTGTAATTTAACTGCCATGAAATGAAAGACTCAGTTAATAGACTTTTAATGCAAGGTCTTAAGTTTTTTTCATTAAATCAGTGTGAAATTTTATGTCTTCAGTAGGAGAGCAATTTGGACCACAAACACTTCCATTAAGAATTCATCTTGTGAAGAACAGATAAAAAAATAAACAGATGCAGGCATCTAGACACTGAAAAGAAAAATCTCAACAGGATCTATAGATGATGACATTCACCTCATTGCAGAAACATGCACACAAAATCCTAAGGTACCACTGTCTCAACAACAGTAGCTAGATCTAGGAATAAATTATTGTCCCTGTGGCAGTTCAAACCTCGCTAAGAGCAGCCTCTGACTGTGCCCTTCTGCCATAGACTGCAGAGTTGCTGCTGCTGCTGGTGGCAGTAATGGGGGAAAGGCTGAGGGAAGACTGTTCCCTCTGCAACCCTCCAGCTCCTTCATGCCAGCTGCAGCCAGCTGTTGAGCTCTAGCTGCCAAAATCCGGTACGTTTGGGTTCTTCAGGCAAATCTGCTTCTTGAACAGCTGCATTTCATCTTGTCTGAAGCAATGCAACAAAATAGACCAGGCTATCTCTTTTTCTGGCATTTTAAATCTCTTGCAAGTTGGGAAATGAGGGCAAAGGTTGTGTTTTGGAAGATATTTCTATGAAATGGAATTTCATTGCAAGTTATCATGTTTTTTCTTCTAATAATCTTTATTGAAAAAGAACTGTAGATATTTCACAGAAATAACCTGAAAATTAGCATTATAGGCAGTGTAGCTCTGTTGCTGTTGTTCATAATTTAATACTAAAGCATCAAGATGTTTTGCAAAAATGTATCTGATTATTTTATTTGAAAAACTAGTAAAATCCTGACAAAATGCTGGTGGTCTAAGTTTCAGGAAATTACATAGGAAAGTCCTTATCTGAGACAGATATGCATCAACATGGCTCCCTCACAGGCCTCCGAAGTCCTTTGAACATTCAGCAACCCCTTTTTCCCAGCATTTTAGTTGGCCTTGCTTTCCTTTGGATTCACAACATGTTTTTCTTCTTTAAGTGTAAAAATGTCAGAGTTTCCTGTCTGATGTAGATGTGTCCTTTAATCAGCTCTTTCATTATGAGCTGCCCAAAACCAAGTGTCTGCTTTTATTAAAAGACAGGTAGATTGAAGAATGACAAGTTGACAGGTTGACAGGAGAATGAAAAACGTGATGATGAAAGATTTGGATAGTCAGATCTGTTAGGATGAATAAAAGACAGCTGTACTGGGAAAGGCTGACCTTGGCATAGAGATAGGAGAATTGAGAGGGAATAGGCTTCATTCAGAGAAACTAATTACATAGAAAATGGAGCCCAGTTTATTTGCTAGGCAATAAAGGTAAATGAATAATCTTCATTAAATGATTCAAGTAAAGATTAGGTTAATTTTTTTGTAAGTGAAAAAGGATATTATTTTAAGCAAGGTGCAGAACTTCTGAAAGAGATATGGCATATTTTTTAACCAAAACAATGGGAATTATAAAAATGAGACAGAAATAATCAAATTCACAAACTTCAAATGCAAAATTTACAGCTGTGAAAAATCCTGTCCATTCATATTCTTATTACATTAAGCATCACTTTAAATTGAAAATTTAAACTGATCTTTTAAGAAGGTGTCTGAGGTAAGAGTGGTGAGGGGCATGGCAACAGAGCCCATCTGCTAGTGACTTGCAGGGTTTCTATCTGTACAACACTCATGCTGTGCAGTATGGACAACAGGTCTTTCCAAGAAACCCCAAAGAAGCAGTAAAAGTGGATACACTATCTTGTGGCAATTATGTATGCTATTTAGAGGAAAGGCACCTGACGGCCAAGTATGAAAAAAACCCCGTGATTGCCAGATTCATGATCAAAGACTGTTAGCTGCTTCAGTCACCCAAATGTTATCCCACAGTCTAATCCAAAGCCCTCTGAAAGTAATGAGTCTTTTCATCCATTTGAACAAGCCTTCCATCAAGTCTTGTGTCTCAGGAGAAAAAAATTATACACTATTAATGCTAAAACCCAAGGAAGGCATTTAAGTGTTCATTACATACCAAAAGGGTGGGCAAACACTTCTGCACTTTACATTTCCAAATTGAAAACTGATAGGAAAACACAGTGGTGATCTTGGATATTTAGTGGAAAGGAAAAGCTGGCTCTGACTAACACTTTTTTATGTAACCATTATAAGCCAAGGGAAAACTCGAAGATTTGCCATACATTCACAGCAGCAATCTGTTGTCAAGAGCTTTATGCAGTGAGAAATGAGGTTTTCATAAAACCAAAGTTTATAGGTAAAAAAAAAAGCTCAGTTGCTTGTCACCTCACATCTAACTTTACTGCACAGCACATTTTCAGTGACAGCTTGTAATGCAGATCAGATAATATGCTGAATGTCATGGAAATGATCCAAAATGTCAAAACAAAGCATAATTATTAAAACAAATCGGAGTGAAGTAGAAAATGTAATAGAGCACAAAATGAGCATACCTATGAGAAGTTATTTTGGTCTGCAATTTTTTTGAGAGGAACATCAAAATGGTAGCACTTAGCATGTAAGTTTCTTTTATAGCACTGACTTCTGATTTTAACCTCACAATGTCTGTGAGAATACTTAAAAATATTTTGGAAGAAACAGTTTCAGGTATTTCCTCACCTATACTTTGGGCTCCTTTTGAGTTGCATATATTTTTCTGGGCCTTCATAACTTAAGTGGGCATGTCGCCATGGCTTTTAATTTAGCTGAAAACACATGCAGTTAGCCCAGAAGGAGAGATGCATAACTAAATGCTGTGAACAGTGCTAGACTAAGTGAGGCTTATGGGCCATCTAGTCAAGAATTTTTCTTAGGGGATAACACAAGGAAATATTTTTCTCGGAGGTACTTAAAAATGAAAATATAACCCCTGTATAATATGCCTGATATAAAGGAAATATCTTCTTGTCTTTAGTAATACTGTGAGAATTGCTGAGGCAAGGCAGAAGAGTTTTAGGTCAGCAAATATTTTGTTGCTGTTTTCATGGCTGTAGAATAGAGCTGGACAAATAATTGATAACGTTTTTTTTTCTACTTGTCTGCTAGTGGAGTATCAGTGACAAGATCATGCTTTCATTCAAATATATCTACAGCTTTATCCATACATTCTACTGTGCATTGTTACATACTGGAGAATGATCACCTGTAACGGGCATGCTGCCAATGGTCACCAAGGACAGAGATCGCTCCAGTCCCCATGACTGTTTGTGATCTCCTTGTCATGTGCTACTCAGGCTTCAGTGTAGAGATGTCAAGAACTCAACTGTCAGAAAATTTACATCGAAGAGATATCAACATTTAGACTGCTCTAAATGGCCACAGGCTTTGTTCTGTGTGAAAGTTTTAACCAAGATTATTGCAGAAAACCCAGATCAGTATGTTTAGCTTCATTACCAGGTCAGGAGTTGAAGCCCATGTTCCTGTGACGACACGGTTTACGTAACATCTAATGGTATTCCCTTAACTCATTGCAGTCATTTCCACATCTTGGTCTTCTTTCATAGCAGGATCAAACAACACAGAATATTACATTCCATCTGGACCATTGTGTACAAGCTATATTGTCCTTGATGCTTTTATTCTAGCCTTATCTGGATCATATTGGGCCTGGTTCAGTCTTCCTTGCTTATGACTGACAGGACTGCACAACTGGGTCAATGGCTTGGTAAGCCTCCATGGGAGCGATACACAGGGACACTGGCAGCCTCTCTGAGCTACACATCAGTAGGGCCCCTCCGGCCGAGCACATGGTATTCCTGTAGGCCTCCTGTATGTAAAGGCAAAGGCAAATGAAGCTTGTCCAGTCTAAACAAGTATAGGCAGTCTCTTATTGTAGCCATTTCAGAAATCCATTTAATCTAGCAAATGTGTGTGGTAATGTATATGGTGTGCTTGCCTGCACATAGGTCTGTATTCTTCAGCTAAGAACAGCTGTCATGGAAATGCAGCAGAGCATTCCCCAACATGGAGGCTGGAGTACTGCAGACTGGGAAAATATGAAATGGGGCCAAGAAGTGACATCTGCTGAGTTAAGATAATTTATATCAGTTGATGTAAGGACACTGTTCTCCATATTAGTGAGTTCATACTGATTTACAGCTGCTATGTCTGCCCTACATCTGCAATTCTTCTATATTTTACATATTTGCATGGAAGAATGAACTGACCTCATTCAGGTGGATGATCTATTTCTCATATATATGCCAAGAGACAAAGATATCAAACATTTATTTAAGCTTGCAAATATTACAAAATAAAAGAAAAAGTATGATTGAGCAGTCTTCAGCAGAATGGTAATGTTCTCTGAGAGCCTTATGTTCACTGCTCCCTGGGAAATAAATAGTATCTGCTATTCTAATATTGATTTTTCATTCTTCATCATACTTAGTCAAGCCTCTCCAAACTAGGCATCAGCTATTCTAACAAAGACTGAGCCAGGGAAAGGGAGGAGGTTGATATATACACTCGGTGCAGCCTATTTCTCTTGACTACCCCAAGTGATCCATTTTAGCAATGTGCTTTTCTCCTAGTGACCTGTGCCACTGATGGTGGTGCAGACTCCAGCTGCACTCTTTAGAACCATGCCAGCAATTCAGTCTCAGCATTTATTACAAAAGCATTTTCTTCAGTTATTAGTTCACTCATTTTTTAGTTAAGGTCTTAGTTTAATTTCATATATAACTTTCAACAAAGGAAAATAAAAAGAAAAAAACCTAATGTGAGACCCGATACTGACTGTCAGGACCCCACCATGCTTGTAGCACCATTCCTGGGCCCCTCGTTGGTGCCTCCTTACTTCATGCTCACCTCATCCCACTGGTGAGCGTGTACATGTGTCAGAGGGAGCTGAAGAATCTTCTCACCATCCTCTTTGGCACATGGTACATGCCACAGAGGTCTGGCAGAGCAGGATACCTGCAGGAGAGAACCAAACTACCTTCGTAGCCAACCCCTACATTGGGTAAAAGCATGAAAATATGCTTTTGTAATGTGTCTACATTTTGAAAATGTAGTCACATTATAGTGGTGAAGATTTTTCTGTTTTTTTGGTTTAGGGTTTTTTTTTACAGCTGGTTCGTAAAACTACTGAAGAAAAATACATCAATCCCGACACACTGAAAAACCCTTAAAAATTAAAAGTTAATAGCTTTTTTGGCTCAGGGGATGCTTTTTACGTCCTAGGCATTCTGGCCTCAATAGCATCCGGCAATCAGAGTTTTTCAAGCCTCATTGACTTTTGGAGGTGAATGGGATTTCTGCCAGTAAGTGATGATCAGAGTAGCTTAAAGGCATTTTTGGTGGAATCAAACTGCCTACCCACCTTGATTTTGCCTATCTCACCTTCTGGCTCCAGTGTGAATTCTTCTCAATTTATCTCACACACACACACACACACACAAGATAATCAAAACAGGAGAATGCTTCATAAGGAAAATTGTATTTAACAGGATGCTTCTTGCTCCTAGATAATCTACACAGACAGAACAGTCTCCAGGAATGAGAAAGGAGGAAAAAAAGAAAGTTAAAATATTTGAGAACAAAATTCTATTGGGACCCACACATTATAATCTCCAAAACAATACAGTGGTTATGAAAATGTCAACGTTTATTCATTACATTATTTTTTTTCTGCAAAGTGATTCTCTGCAACTAATAAAGTTAACTGTGTACATAAATATAATGGTGGCTATTGAAAAGCCTTTAATAGTAACTACTATAAATTAAGAAAGGCACTAACAGGTAATAACTGGAGATGCATTACTGGAATTTTTATTCCTTGTTTTTCTGAGGGCTCAACAAAAGGTGTGACAAAAAACAAATTTACCAGATAGCAATTATTGCAAAAACTGTGAGTTATATCCTCAGTGGGTATAAGTGAAAGTATCCTATGGAGAGTGAGGTGACCTGGCCCCCACAGCTAAACCTTTGTGCCCGGGGAAACTTGGGAGGAGCAGAATGTCAGGAGGGATGCTCTTTCCCTCCTAGAAGATCTTCTCTCTCTTTAATTGAAGTTGATTCAGTAACTGCTTCCCATATCTAGTAAATCCCTTTTTCAAAGACATATTAATCTAAGCAAAAGCTTTTACCATTGAAATTTTAATAATCTATAAAGTTCTTCATATCTGCTCTGCCTACCCATTTCATACTGCCCTGCATGGCACTGATGCTGCTTTTTGTGTTTGAGCTGCGTATGGGTAAGTGCTGTAACTCCTTTTCCTCTGCTTATGCTTCTCTCCCTCTCTCATTTTCAAATTGCCATTTATTCATCACTGATATGCACGAGAAGCCAAAGTTAATCCCAAATGTGCACCCTTTTAAATATCTTGAAGTGGTTCATTCTGAGTAGAGACACTGCCGACATTTTCCTTCAGCACTTTCTATTAGAATATGTGGTGCTCATGGTTTGATTTTTGAGATGATAGTCTCCCACTGAGAATTAAAGGACTCTTAAGCATTTAGCATGCTAGTCCTATAATCAGCCTGAGAAAACCAGGAGGTAGAATATACATGTAATGCTTGCAAAGATCACTTCAATGCCCTGTTGCCTATGGGATTTTACTCCCATCTGGCAGTAATTTAACTGAATATCTAACCTGATGGCATACATGTGCATGGGATACACCCTATGTTTTCACATGTTCTTCCTAGGATCTTGTGTTGAAGCTTGTGTGTGAATGCCTACTGATTAAATAGGAGTAGCATTCTCTTTTTTTAGAAGGAATCTAATACCAAGAGTTGAGAGGTTTGCAATACTGCAACACATTTCCTGAGACATTGTTACATTTCTTTTTGCATCAACTCCATTGTATTCGTTAGCAGTAATAAAAATATAGAGATTTTATATATGAAACATGTAGGCAATCTTTTTATAACATTTCTTCCATCCTTGGCTCAAGTTATTTTCTGAAGAATTTTATATCCCATTAGTAGTAAGAGAAACTTCTGGAAACCACCAGCACAAAAGTTAATTTCATCTGGTTTACGAACCTGCCATCTTCCTTCAGTGCTTGTCTCTCTTCTTCCTTGTAGAGACCACGTTCATTCTTTCCTGAAAAACCTGGTTTGCCTCCTTTGTTTTCTTACTTTTTGTTGGAGCAATGTTGTGTTTCTCCTTTTTTTTTTTTTTTTTTTTTTTAATGTCCCATTCTTTGAGCCTCATGCCCCTCTTTCTTCCTTTTGACATATATTTCTCCTTCCATGTCTCTTTCATTAATTCTCTCATTTTTTCTGTCAGAAGAATTTAAGAATTAGTATTACCTTCTAAATTCTATTTGAAGTTATTTGGTGGGCACATCATAAGCCAGCAGTTTTCCTTTTACTTGCTTTCCACCCTTTTGCCCACCTAAGCTGCAAAATTGCTCAATGAAATGAAGCTTGTGAGATTTCAAATCTCTGAAGTAATGTCTGAGGAAAGAAAAACCAGAAATTTTCCTGAGGGAAATTTCTCTTTAGATTAGTCTGTTGCAAAATCCTTCTAGAAAAGAAGAATTCTCTACATGAACTATCCAAGTATAATTCCCATTGCACTGAAAGCTCTCCAGATCAGTTTGCAGCTTGGGATCAGTTATTAGAAAACTTCTTGCTGCATGGTGAGAGCTGGAATTATTACAGTCATAATAATATAACTTAAATTGCATTTGAGGAGAATGAAGCTCTGAAATTTTCTGAGAGAAATTATAAACTTTCCAGTAAGTATGTTTATAAAAAATAGGTTAGACAATCAGTTGTCCAAATGATTTAGGTGTGACTGAGCATGCTCTGAGGAAGGTAGATGGATTAGAAAACAAATTATCCCATCCCACATTTGGATGAGGATTACAAATTCTTGATCAGTATATGCATCTTTCGTTTCCTTTTCTCATAGAATTTATGACTGTTGCATGGAAGTGACAGGTGCTGGATTTGCTGTAATTTCTCTCTGAGATCTTAGCCTGGGATCACAGTGGAACAGAGAGCTCCGTGGGGAATAGACACAGGGAAATTATTTCATCCCTCTTCATCAGGCCCAGGGAGATTTCCAAGAGAGGTGTTGCTTTTGGCGCAGTACCCTTTCATGCAAGCTCCGCTCCCACAGGAGGACTGTTGTCTGCAGGTGGACTCGTACAGGCTGGAGCAGAACTTGCAGTGGGAAGACTCCCACGTCAGCCATGAGACAAGGAGGCTGCTGGCTGAGTGGATGGAAAAAAGGCTTCCATCTAGTCCCCAGAGCCTGCAGGGGTTGTGTGTGCATCCCTAAATGCAGAGGCAGAAAACCCCCTCCCACTTCAATGAGACATCAGTCACTGCATCGTTGGAGGGAGCACTATAGACCAATTAGGATCACGGGGTAGAAGCAATTTTTTGCAGTGGCAACAAGCATCATGCCAGGCATACATTTTTTTCATGCAGCCTGTTCTTATACTGTGCTGGTTTAGGCCCTACCCCACCCTCGGACTGAGTAGGGCACAAACCCCGGGGTTGAAATAAGGAGAATTTTAATACAACAGTGTAATAAATAACAATCTGAACAACAACAATAGCAATAATAACAACAATAAACAGTAATGACAGTAAACAAGACAAAAGATATACAGAGAAATACCGCAGTGAACACAGCCAGCCCACCGTGTGCTTCCTGCGACAAAACCCACAGAGGGAAGCTTCCCGCGCTGCCACCCCAGACCTGAGGTCAGCATGATGTGAATAACCCCCTTGAAGATCCCTTCCCCCTGCTTGGGAGAAACGTAATCCTATCCTAGCTGAACCAGGACATATACCGATAGCAATAATGAAGAGGTAAGCTGCAGATTTGGGAATGTGCCTGTTTGTGCATGTATGCTGGAGTAGTCAGATCTGAGGGGAGTTCCCTGTGCAGTGAAAGTGTGGAATATCTTACAGCAGTATTAGTTGTAGTTTCCTTAGACACATCAGTGTGTAGAACTTTAACAAAATAGAAACAAAGCACACAAGTGAGTTTCCTTCATAGTTAGTCACAGTAGAATCCTGCTCTTGACAATGAACTCAGTAGTTCACTACAATAACATAAGCTCTTTGTTGTTGTCATCTTAGCCAATGGTTGATTGTTTTAAAACCTGCTAAATCTCCTAAGAAGGAGGTTGCTTAAACAGAATCTGAAAAGTCTTAATATGCCAGAAATTAGGATTAAAGAAATAAAAAACGGGTAAAGAAAGCATTCATTATAATCATCCCTTAGTTTAGTGATCTTATTCTGGGCAGAGCTGAAACTTTGTCAGTGTAGGCTGAAGCTCAGCATTCACACCTGCTGAAGCATCAGTTATGGTGGTAACATCATCTGAATAGATATTCTGTTTAAGTGGAATTCTATGCTATGTCTTAATTAAGCCTCTGTCACTGTCATGTTGCTGCTGTTAGATAGAAATCAATTCCCAGGAGCTGTCCCAGTTGAGTATATGAGCTCTGGTTAAATGAACAAGCTTTCCAGTTCAGTATGGCTGGAAAATGAGCCTTGGTGAGTATTATTAACTTCTATATCCTAACAGAAACAAGCAACTAGGTCTTAACTGAACAACTATTTTAGATGCAGAAACTGAAGCAGCATTTTAAGTGGACCCTAGCTTCTTCCATTTAGTAAAACCTACATCATGCCTGTGGTGGTGACCTAAAATACTCAGAAATGGAAGCATTCTTCCTTGAGCTAGCACTAGTCTCATCTGTTCTATCACATTAGCCTTTCATGAAACAAAAGAATAAGATTAGAGAACAAAATCCATTGTACTGTTCATATAAATTAATTGCATTCAGGAACACTGTGTACCACCAGAAATCAATGAACTAGTTTCATTAATGGTCAGGCTTAGACACAGCTTTCTGCCTTTTGTGATTTGTAGCAGCTTTGCTAAAGAACAATTATACTTATCAAACAGAGCACACGGAGAGAAAGAATAGCATAAAACATGGAAAATCCCTGTTCTTAGAAACCAGGACTCATTCTTCAATTTTAGGGGCTGATTCAGGTATATGAGTGCTACAGGTGGGACATAGGCAGAGGCTGGAGTCCAACATGCAGGCACATAGTCCCTGTAAGTCATGCTTTACCCCTTAAGTCCTGCAATGGCTTGGGGGTTCAGAGCTTTGCCCAGAAGCGCCTCTGTGCTGGTACTGCAGAGTCTCTCAGAGTTTATTTGATGCTTATGCCAGTTGATGGCTGACAACCTGGTCGCTACCTGTCCTGAAGGCCTATTCGGTAATTACACTTACAGCTCAAGATATCGATAGTGTTGCTGCTCAGGGCTTGTCACTTGCAGCCATTTGCATTCAAAATATATCCTGAAGGGCTGAGGGTCCTGTCCAGGGCCCCTTTTAATATATTGCCATAGTGTCTATGGTACTCAGCCATGACCCGAGCCTGAGAGTGTTCGGTCTCACATTATAAACTATTTCCACAGGACTGCTACCCCTGTTAGAAGTTCTGAGCCTGAGAGGGTGGTCCCTCTCCTCCTCTGCTAATCCCTGCAGAATGGCTACTTTGAACTCCTTTTCATTTGGGAGCTTCTCTTGATATCAAGAATAGAGAAAACTAGGTGTTTGGAAGTCAGATACAAAGACTTTCAGGGTCACTGCATCTTTCTATCTATGGGTCTGGTCCTAAAGAAACTCCGTGTGAGTGTGTATGCACATGTGTGAATGGAAGACACTGCAGACTTTTTAATTTCAGCTCTGTTAAAGCCAAGTCCTTAAAGGTAAGTCCTGTCAGTTTTCAGGCTTCAGAAATCACAGACAATGAGCTGTCTCCTTTCAGACCTTGCTCACTCTCTTCATTAAGATTGCTGAAGTTAATAAAATGGTCAGGATTTAATTTGACCCAGAATTTCCCACATTTTAAGCCAACAAGGATTTCTAGACTGAATGCTTAATTTATTAAAGACTTGTGGCTAGCAGAAAGCAGATGGTGATCTTACACAGCTCCTCCTGGCCTGGGGTGTGTTTAGGAGCACGAGGCGCTGGGACCTACAGCCTGATGTGCCCCACACATTGCAAAATAGGAAGAGGCAGTAGAGCCAGTGTCACCAGCAAGGCTACCTACACCACTGGGGTGGCAAACCCCAACTCTGTCTATGGCCCCCTTGATTCAACTTGCTTCTGTTTTTCTTTGGCGTGGGCAGTAGCGGGGCTGCCCAGATGTGCTGATAGGGGTGCCTGGTCCAGGGCCAGTTTGTATGGCTATGTCTGGTATGTGTCTTTGGACTGCTGATACCAATGGGATCTCCCTGGGTTAGCACTTGAGCTCGCTGTAGACAGGAAAACGAATTTATAAACCTTGCAAAACTAAATGGAAGGTGTTCAAACATTGTATTTAATTTCTTTTCTAGTATGCAAGATCTTTAGTCAAAGCACTGTAATAGATTGTTGAAGACTGTCATGAAAATTATACCACATTAAAAGATTTATGTCGATGAGTATTTCTGGACTGTCTGATGAGGCTTACCACATTTTTGGCATAAATCAAGGAAGAAAATGATCTTTAAACTTAGTTATCAACCATAAGAGGTAATACTTTTCAAATCTTGATTTTGAATTTTTTCAGATGAAATCCAGCCAGTTAACAATAAACATTCCTTATTTTGAACCTTAATGGTGTTTTTTAATTAAATTAAGCTGAATATTAAATTTTGTGGGTCAGATGGTGAACCATTTCCAGACGATTACTTGCTTAAGGCTTGGTTTGAATCCTGCTGAAGTTAAAAGGATTCTTTTCAGTTGCTTCAGTGGGTTTGGGTCTAAGCAGTGGAGTAGTTTGTTTGGAGCAGATAAGAGAACTCCTGTAAGGGACTACCATCTTGTACGAGAAGGGATTTGAATGTCTCATTCAACAAACAGATAGAGCCATAATGGTTATTAATGTAAATGTTATAGAATTAAAAATCAGCTGGCAATGATTTGACAAACTAGTTTTTAACAAAAGAAATGTCAGTATGGTTGGCTCCAGAGAAAACCAGTTTATCAGTGTCTACACAGTTGCATTCAACATCACAGAAATGATTTTGTATAATTAGGAGTCCACAAAGGGCTCATATTTTATACATATATATGTACACATACATAAAAAAATCCAACTACTCTTCAATTACCACAATCAGCAATAGAATTTTGTAGCATTTATGGCTTTTCATACTCCTTTGTCAGATGCCATCATGTGGGTATTTTTGCCTCTGCCTTTAAGTGCAAATCCTTTTATTTATACAGAAATATGAAATCAGTGGCAGTCTGTGAATTAAAATACTACTCACTTGGGGGAAAATGACCTTCTTATAAAGACTGATGGAACAACCACCAGAAACTTAGAGAAATTATGTTTACCATTTCTAAATGGTAACAGCTTGAAAGGATGCTGATCTTTCCCTATTTCGCATCTACCTCCAACTCATTTGTAGCAGACCAAAGAAAACAAACATAAGTGCAGATAGATGTTTAACTGTGTGAAGTTAAGTCATTATTCTCTTGCAATTTCCTGTCTTTTAAGTGTGTTCACATTTATGACTCCCTACTGAGTAATGTAAATAACTACTTTTTAATGATTATTTACGATCATTACCATGTGAGCTTTTTTTTTCAGTGGTTGTTAATGTTATTGTGGAAGCACTTTAAAGCCCTATTAAAGATCAGGATCTTTTTGTACCAAAATCTGTCCTCACAAGATATAAACAGTTTCTATTCCAGACAGTTCACATTTGAAAGACCCAGTGTGGAGGTTTCAAGCATGTGGTCATCAGAATAAGAGGTAAGAAAAATAGCCTGTAATCAAGTATTCACTAGTCATTTGTAATTAGCTTCTTAAAGGCCAAAAAGCATAAACCTCTGAGAGGTTTAACGCAAAATTATGTTCTTCTGACTCCACAAATTACTCCTGGTATAGGCTATGTTAGATAATGGTCTATAGGTTCTTATCAGAAGAACAAGTCTGAAGTCATCTTGCTCCATGAAACCTACTTTTCTGTACCAACCAGACTACAATTAATTATAATGCTTAGAAAATAGTCTAGTATCCTTTCTTACAGAAAAATCAGCAAGGATGGCAGGCAGGCTCATAAGTCATAAGATATGTTTACCAAAAGAAGAAAATCTGCTAAGCATTTTTAATTCCTTGTTGTGGGTTAACCAACAGTGAACAGCTAAGCACCACACAGCCACTTGCCTATTTCCCCCTCCCTCAGTGGGAGAGGGAAAGAGAAAAAGTAGAATAAAAGAAAGAAAACTTGAGGGTCAAGATAAAACAAACAAACAATCAAAAGTTTAATAAGTGAAGGATAAGTGGAAAAATAGGGAATTAAACAAAATAAGTGATGGAGAGGCAATCACTCACCACCTCCCGTGGGTAGACAAATGCTCAGCCAGTTCCCAAGCAAAAGATGACTAACACCCCTAAAACCTCCTCTTTTCCCTTTTATCGCTGAGCATGACATTATATAGTATGGAATATCTCTTTGGTTCATCTCTTTAGTTAGTTTGTTTCATCTGCCTGGTTGTGTCTTCTCCCAGCCTATTGTGCACAGCCCAATCTATTCACTGGAGGGCAGAGTGAGGAACAGAGGGGGCCTTGATGCTGTGCAAACACGGTTCAGCAAAAGCTAGAACATTAATGTGTTATCAGTACTGTTTTGGTCAAAAATCTAAAGTACAGCATCATATGAGCTGCTATGAAGAAAATTAACTCTATCCTAACCAGACCCAGTAAAGTCCTTTGATTTTTTTCCCCCAAATCCAGTCTTAGCAGCTGTTGTGCACTGCTACAAAAGGAGTCTAAAGTATTCTTGCTTTTATAAATTTTGCCTGGAACTTCCATATATTTAGACAGCAGCATATAGAAGACAAGAATACAGCTTTTCTCATGGTGCCTCTTCTCTTTCTGGGAAAAAGTTATTCTTCTCTTTATTGAAGTGTCTTTTTTTAAGGGTGACTGTAGTTATTTCTCACTTTACAATAGCCACCAGATGAATTGTACTGCCCCTCTGAATTGTCTGATGTTTCACATTTTAGTATCTTGCTTGTGGGATGTGGAGGACATTGGGAGAATGGGGGATTCTCGTGTCCTCCCAGAAATCAGAACAGCTGTTTGGTAGGCAATGCCTGACCTCCCTGCCAGCTGAACTGGAGGGAAAACCTCCCCTTGATGTGAGTGAGCAGGATGGGACCCTCAAGAGCCAGCACAACCCTTCAGTTGTCACCCCAAGAGACACAAAAGTTTCAAAAGGTCGGGTGAAGATTTTTGAGGCAAACATTTTTCACAAAGCCATGTCATATTAGATCCCCGTTGCTAGGAAAGTTATACCAAGCTGTGCATGGAGCCTACAACTGCTGTAAATTTCTTTCAGCTCAATATGATTCACAGGCATGAGGACTAATAAGAACATAGTGTATTATTAAAAATATCAGCTTGACAGGGCTCTGCAAGTGCCTGTAGCAAGTATACCTCAGAAACAGGGAAAAAGCCTGACACCATTAACTCTCTGCATCTGAGCCTTCTTATTTATCTGTGGAGAGAGGCAGAGAAATTACATGAGGTTGAGATTTTAATGAGAAGAAGTAGAGGACTAATGAAATGCTAATGAGATTGACATAATCCAGTGTGTCACTGCAGGCTCTCAGTCCTTTCAAGCCTCGTAAACAAAATCGCAACCATTAATTTGCCTGAAGTGGATTCATGAATTTAGCAATGGAATTTAGAAAGCATTGAAAAATACCCCATGTGCTCAGCACTGACACCAAATCTTGGATTTTTAAAGATATTTCCCAAAGGTGGAATTAAGACCTCAATTTTCCACCTGCCATGAACTTGCTAAGAAGGCTTCAGAGTCACCTGGTTACCACACACAGGCACACAGGTGACTAAGTGGTTTCCACAGGATTTCTACTCAAGTGACAGGTTTGTTGGGAAGGAGACATGACAGAAAACTAGAGATGGATCATGGGTTTTCATGGAAAACGTCTGCTGGGAAAAAGGAAGTGGCTCTAATAGCTGGGGGTCATGGGCTGGCTGCAAAACGAGGGCTTTCACATCCAACTAGCTTGTTCCTCTGCTTGAGGCCCCCCATATCTCAGGCCTACGGGGAGATTTTAGGCAAGAGCTTTTCCTTTCCAAGGTAACCTAACTCTGGGCCCAAATAGGCTGTGTCATAAGACCAGAGAGCTAAGAAAGGCAGAAGTAGGTTGAAACTATTTTTACAGCTCTGTAATCCAAAGACGATCTTTGTCTTACACAGGAGAGAACAAGTTTCAAGCTGTTCTGTTTTGCTTTGGGTTTTTTTTACAGCCCTCAGTAGCCCACGCTGCTCCTCAGGGATCAGTGGGACACAGGGCCATAGCTGCCACTCATCTCCTTTCCAGCAAAAGGACTTGAATCCACAGAGGAATAATTGAAGTCAGATCTCTCCCAGTACAGAAACAGCCGAAGGCACTACAGAATATGTCCGAAATTACTCTTTTGCGTTGCATCAGCTGATTTCTTTATACACACCTCCTAAAAAAAGCCTTATATATGAACTGAAGTCAGGTTTCAATGTTACTGTCCATAACAGCTACATTTTCAAGTTTGAGGCCTTATTAAAGAGGACTTATAACTCATTCTTCTAACCTGGAAGATAATTCTTGCCCTAGCAGCTACCAAGGCTAACCTGGCTGACTAACGTTCATTTGAATCCTCCATTTATAGCATCAAATTACTGATTTCAAACACTTGTTCTAGACAAAATGCTTATCTCCCCCAGGGAGAAGAAGAGAAAGAAAATAAAAGCAGACATTCAGAGCATCATCAGACATATTTTACCTTGAATCAGTCTTGTTCTAGGTTTTAATTTATTCTGCCAAGGAAGAAATCTCTTTCTCTTTCAACACTTCATTTACACATATATCACAATAACTTAGCATACATTTCTCTAATCTTTGATTAATGGCTTACCTTTTACTTAGATACCCATTAACATGAAATCATCACAGTAATTTTGGTTGAATCCCCATATCTCTGACATACTGTTAATGAAAACAAGATTAGCATCTGAAGCTTTCAAGGGATGATTGCTGTAGTGTTTGGAATCTTTCCTGACAAGATAGACTCTAATTCTTTTAAATGAGGAAAAAAAAAAAAAAAGCATCATGTACTTCCAACCAGACTTCCACACTTTTTTATGTGCAGAGTCCCAAGTCAAGTGCACAATTCACAAGAGTTAGAGATTCAGTATTTGGATAAAAAATGTGCTCAGGTCACTGACATGCTGACCAGCATTTGTCTGACATGGTGACCAGCATTACTGTATAATATCTAAATTTCTTCCCGACTGATTTGTATGTTTCCATCAGAGCCATGTCTTCTATCTGGGTTTTAAAGAGTCTGGGGGAGGGATTACCTCTTACGGAAACACAAGTAACAACATATTCTTTCTAAAATTCCCCTTCTGAAACAAATTTCACATTCATTTATGTGGAACTACATGCAAATCACATCCATTCTAAAATGTTCTTTTCAACAGAAATAGTCCTCCTTTGCTGGTTTAGTTACCTGCTGTATTAAAAACAAGTTTCAAGTTCCAGAATTCAGTGACTGACAGTGCATTTGTGTTTACAGCAAAAACTTTCAAGATCCACTGAAAATCTCAAAGGCAGCCCTGATAATGGCAAAAAAAACCCCAACAAAAAAACCCCAAAACCAAACATTCCCAAAGCCCCTCTACCTTTGTTTTCTCATATGCAAAATGAGAATAGCACTGACTTGATGGAACTACAGTGCAAGACTTGAATTTGTCACTATTTGTAAAATACTCGAGGACTCTAAAGTGAAGTTCACTTAAAATGCTGTCACCTTAAGAAATGTTGGTCTTTTCTTGTCTTTTTCTAATATTATCTCAGAACTAAAATAATGTAGTTTTAACACTGAAAGACTATTTGTGCATGAAGTGTTTTTTCACTACCCTGTGCTGCTTCGGTGCCTTTGTCACTTTCCTTGTGAGTCATGTGGTTTGCTTGGAAGTACAGATATGGGCTAATATGATCCGCCCTAGATGTGCAAAAATAGAGAAAAGGGATTTGTAGGGAGCTGTGGGCTGCTGTTCCTGCCAGGGCAGTGTCTGCATGAAGGAACTCAGATGCTTTTGCTTTGAATGTAAATTGGGTCAGCTGCTGAAGATGTCCCTTGATACCACTGCTGAGGCTTTGCCACTGCTGTTCCCTCCTGCTGTGTAGATTCATCTCTTTCAGATATCAGTGGGGGAGGACCATTGTTTCAGACAGAGAAAAGGTCACCCTTATCCACCTCTTGCCCTTAGTCTGATTGCCACTGACCCTGTTTCTTTTCTTAAGTGTTAATGAAGACTGACCTGTGTCTTCCTTTGGAAGGGGTCTGATATTCAAAGCACAGTGTGTGCTGGCCCGGTGCTGGCCCTGGGTTACCACAGTTGATTGTGTCATGTATTTACATGGCTTCGCTACTCCCCTTGTACTGTTTAATTGAATGAAAATTACCTGAGGTTCAGTTTGTCCTCTGTACAATCTAAACAACTTGTATCCTGCGGTTAAAAACCACTGCTCTTGTTTGCTGAACTTGTCTTTCTCCTGCATTAATTATTTGGATCTCCACTTCACACACCCACCACTGTGGTCCTCAGCCTGAATATTCTTGTGCATGTTGCTTACTGCAAGCATGTGAATAGTTCTACGGCAGTAAAAGCTTAAGTTATGCATAATTATAATGTGGTATTGGGGCTGTTTCTAGCTTATTAGAACATTGTCTCATAGGAGTGATGACATCATTTACCTCCTCAGCTTGCTCATCTGCATTATACTCATTTGTAAATCAGAGAGTCTTCATCTTATATGGTCCACTTCACAGTATTATTAAAAGTTTTATGAAACACAAGTAAAGTGTATGGGACTCTAAGTATCATCACCTGCATCTTGGATATTTAGTAGAAAATTAGCTATTATAATAACAGAAGCACTAGGCTGAATTTCACGATGGTTTAAAACGACTAAAACATTTTCCTTGCATCCAAGGTTATGACTGGCATGTGCACAGTGCAGTATTAAGGCAACTCCTGAAAACAGCTGAAACAGTTAAATAAACCAGAAAGGTAGAGAACAGAAGAATGGAGTTTGAGGAACAATTGGTAAAGACAAAATGAAGGGAAAAAAGGAAATTTAGAAAGCAAATGCAAGTGTAGTTCAATGATAGCCAAGGGAAAGAGGGAAAATTAAGCAATAACGTGTTACTCATCTAGATTTTTATTAGATCAAAGACCTACATTTTAGTTTATTTTCGAAGGTCTTCTACAGCTGATGGAAAGAGAGAGCTACCATTCCAGCATGGATCATACATCCCTGAAACCAATGTCTAAAATATCATCCTTTTAACATCTTTGTCTCTCTCCCCTTCCAACTGTGGATCAAGGAGGATGTCCTAGTTTTTGTTACTGTAACCACGCAAGATTCTCCTTGCAAGGATTTCCCAGGTTATTTTTATGACAAGTATTCATGTAGGGCACACCAGGACTAATGAGCTGGGGAAGAACCAGATGTGATTAAAATAAAAGGAAAGAAAAGAAAGGTACTACTGGGGCTTTTGTTATTTTTCAGAAGGATGGTGGATGTGCTAAGTATTTACGAAGAAGATCAACATCCAAATATAGTTTACAAACTATTTTTCCACAAAGTGGGGTTTTCTTTCTCCCAATTTTCAGTCCTAGATATGAAATATGAATGTTTTAATAAAAACTGTGATAATCTTCTTATTTGATCGCTTTTTGCATTAGACTTCCCTGAAAAAAAATGGTACAGTCAGTAAAAAAATCGAGTTCACACATCCCATTGCCAGGCTTGTGAAACATGAAAAGGGAAACATACCACTGGAGATGTAGCTCAAAGCTCACACTCCAAGAGCTACAACAGCCTTTACACTACTTTTGCATCCTCCCAATCCAGGAATGCTCTGTTACATTAATAAATGGCATCATATAACTAAAGCTTGAGAAATTAAGCTAGGCCTGAGAAGTCCAGATAGACTTGAAAATTAAAGCTAGATATTCACTGGTTGTCTAAGGGCAGCAGCACTCTTTGAAGCACCCTCAGCAGAGGTGCCATATCCTTCCTCACCATGCTCTCTTGCCCTGTCCTTGCCAAGCCCCCAACTGCCAGGTTACATTAGGAGTGTCTTGCCTCTTCCTTACTTTGTGCTGTAAGATTCGTTCCCCAGCAGAGCCCCTCCACAGCCTGTGCCAGGGGTCTGGAGTCAAGGTGCTTCTCTCTGGATTACAGACACTGAATCTAACCTGGATGCACCAAGTGCCTGAATGTCTCCCAGGAGGTGTGCCTCTAACCGGAGAGGAGACCCACAAACACCAGCACATGCTAGCATCACTTTTGCCTACAGTGCAAAATGATGCAAGGTTTGCTGAGAATTCATAACGACTTGATTTCTTGAAGAGCTGCAGTGGAAAATAAGACAAGCTTGGCTCTGTCTTGTGATCACAGGACTTTTCAGTCCTCAGCTAGCCTTCCTGTGAGAGCCCAAAGCACTGCAGATGCCTGCAGAGTGACACAAGCCCTTCGCCTTCACACAGGATGGCTTTTGTGGTAGGGATGCATAGCACGGCCAGCAGAGACTGGCACCCCCAGGGCTGTTTCTGCTGCTTGCACCAAAAGAGGGGAAAGGAGATACACAGATTTTGACGCCAAGCCCTCCCTTTGAGAGCAGCGAGGGTGACAAGATGGAAGCAGGAAGAGCCCTGTGTGGTTTGAAGGTAACGTAAATGGCCAGCACTGGCTCACGTGGCACATTTAAATTATTTTCTTCCCTGACAATCTTTCTACTTTTAGATGTTTTAATTTCCTGTAATCTTTACACAGTCACATGTGGGCAAGTAAACAGATTGTTTTGAATCAAACAGCTGTGCTAATTTATTGCACTGTTTAAAGCAGAGCCTGAGCATGTTCTTAACTATGCACAGGGACTGGATGTACTGGCAGATACGAATGGATACATACCTCCCTTCAAATTACAATAAAACATCCACAGCAAGCAGCAGACTGTCCAGCAGGCAAGTTGATCTGTGGCCATTTGAGTCCTGGGTCTGAGCACAGAGCAGGTCAGGGCTGTACCTGAGCTACATGTGGCAATGGGGCAGCCTGGGGGCAGCCATCCAAAGTGAGGCTGTTCCTTGCAGCACCACTGGGCAAATCATGACTGTCTCCCATTTCTTGAGCTGTCTCTGGGGCTTCTGGAGCTCCCAGGAGGAGTTCAGCTAGTGTTGGGAGACTGTATCTCTCAGGGCAGATAGTTTCCAGCTTCCCACATCATGGGGCTTGCAGGGCCTGGCCCCTTCGTATTTACTCCCTTGTTCCGCCCTGTCTCCTTGGTGTGGCAATGAATATTTTCTTGTCCAAAGCCCGTGCTTTGGGCCTGAGCATAAACAACACATAACAGAAGATAAAATGGACACTTCACAGGCTGCAGCTCCCAAGTTCTCACAATAGTTTATACCCTGAAGCTGAAGCCAAATCAAATTAAAGGATTCAGGGAAATGTCCTAAAACCACAGAGCAGGTAAAACTGGTTTTGAACTCAGAGGGTCCCGGTGGTCAAGGTCACTCCACTGTTTATACAGCAATTCTGCCTTTTTCTGACATGAGGCGCAATCTCAAACACATTGTTTTTCTATAAATTCTTCTTTCTGCTTGGAAGGCATTTCAGGGACCCCAAACATGTTTATTAAATGAAAAGCAAGAGAAGTGGAAAGCCATTATCCCCTTGTGAACTGGTCTGGAAAAATATGCATATGAAATAAGTCTATGGAGGAAGCCAAAGGAGGTTGCGGTCAAGATCAAGTAATATTTTTTCTTAGTTTGACTTTTGTTGTCATTTCTGAGTTCACTTTCCTTTGCGATTCTCACATCTGAGATTGAATCTCCTAAAACTTCCCTGAATTTCTACATCATGCTTCACTGAACATTTCTACAAGGAGCCAAGGAACAAAATTATAATTGCATTTCTAATTATCTAATGGCACATGAGAGATCTTCTGCCTCTATTTACCTCTGCACCATGTCCTGACTACCCTGACCTAAAACAATCTTAAGAGGAAAGTCCACTTAGCCTCCCTAATAGGTAAACAGCACTTTGAAAAGCAAGTTCCAGGTTTCCCCTATGTCTATTCCTAGATTAGTAAATTGGGTATTTAAAAAAAAAAAACACCACATATTATGTGTAGCTGTTTCTGCAAGGAACCACTTGGGAATGATGTGTTCTGCAAGTTGTATACTGAAAATAATCAGTGTGGCTAAGTCCCTGTGCTGACAAAACCCAACAATGTTAGAAAGGAAGGCAATTTTTTTTTTTTTTTTTTTTTTTTTTTTTTAAAAAAAAGAGCGAAAAAGAGAGAGTGAGAAAGAAAAAAGGAAACAGGTGGCTTGTTCCAGGCATGCCAAGAACATTTTGGAGCCTTGAGAACATGCACTCCCCTGCTTGGCTGAATATTGTTTCTGTCTCGTCCACTGAGTGATTTCTTGTCTTTCCTACAGCTTCCTTCTGCTGCCTGCAAATAATCTGCTCTCTGCTCATTTTATCTGTTTCCTGGGAGTGGGCCTTACCATTTGATTCTCACCTTTCCTCTTCTTTGTATCAAACCTTCCTGGTTTGCAGATGCCAGGTGTTGATAGATGATTGCCCTCTTTCTGCTCTCACTTTCCCCATCCTCCCTGCTCTTCATCCCAACAAAGTCAACATTTTTCAAACATTTTACTTTGTTGTTGAAAATGCTGCAGTTGCTGTGTGATATATTGACAGTATAAGTGAATGCAGATGCTCAGAGCAGTCATGAATGAAGGTATGGTCTTCCTCAGCTCACCTATTTCTTCATTACTGAGAACCCGTCCAGCATTTACAGAAAAAATTATCTTTTCACTTTAGTAGGAGTACCAACAAGTCCCTTGGACTGCAGCTAGTCCTCTGACTTTAATAAAAGCAGGATACCAGTCCTCATTCCTCATCCATGCTTTAGAAATCCAATTCCTTCTAACTAGGAATATTACAATGAATTACTGCATTGGCAGATTTATTTATGCTTTTTTCTTGCTCAGTAGAGGACCACATATTCCCTGAAATGCTTATATACTCCCAGAATTACCTCCATAAAGTCTTTACCATAATTCATTAATACAGGAGTGGTGCTTTCATACCTATTTGTATTTCTTAAACATAAATGAACATGCATGTACCAGACAACATTGTTCAGTGCATCCAGGACACATTAAACTCCAAAACATTTGTGATAGTCCTTTCTGCATGTGCAGTGTCTGTCTGTTTGGGATTTCCAGATGTCTGGAGCCAGGCCAAAGCTACTTCTTCATCAGGGCTGCCAGACATCTGGGAATTCCAGACAAGTGGCCAAAACCCACTTTTTAATGTGGACAACATTTCTGGGTTGAAAAAGAGAACATATGCAGAAATCTAAATGTACGTATGGTACGTATCCAGAAACCCTAGACAAGTGAAGATACTTTCAGTGTAATAAAGAAGCAAGCATTTAAAAAAAACCAACTATTTTCTACTGAAGCACGACAGCAGATGAGTGCTGAATTCCTCTTTGAGCCTCTCAATTTACTTCCTATCTCATTTTGGCTTGGCTTTATTACACCACTTTTCATTCCATAGATTTTGCCTAAAGAGACACCCTCAGTAACTTCTTTCCTTCCCTCTTCACTGTAAAAACATTTGGAACATCATCTTATGCACTTTGAAGTCCCCATGCTTACCTCTCGATGTTCAGCAGTAGTCCTGTTTTGTTGGCCTTTTCTTCTCCCATGGCTTTGTAACTTATGCTTCTCAGGGGACCAGCAGGCTATTTCTTACTGACAGACCACTCGCTTCATGATATGTACGTATGTCTTTACAGTACTGTTATAGGAATACTTAATATGAGCTCTGCATTGCTTTATGAAACTACAATTGATTAGGCAATTGTTTGAAAACCAAACTGTGCCAACATAATTCCTAGAACTATTTTCTAAAGATCATTAACACATTGTGAACTGAGTTTAATTCATGCTAAAAATATTGTGGTCAAAGGAAACATTCGTGCTCAGAATATTTGGGATGACTGAATATGCATGGACACTTTGCTGCTACTATGGGATGAATCTAAGTCCTGATTAATGGATATAACTTCTGTGGTCAGAATGATATATTAGACAGTAAGATTGTCTCAAACTGATTTAAAAAAATTTATGGACCCTTAGGGAAAACATTTACATCCTGGAATCATCAAAGGAATAACAGAATGCCAGTGTGATTTTTGACCAGATGACTTGCAGTTAATTTGATGTACTTGACGTGTAAATTAACAATTAATCAGGGATATAAGAATACACTAATAGTTAGGAAAAAATATAGACAGGTAAGGTTTAGGACAATAGGAATTATTTCAGATCACGATCCTGTTAAGACTCACACCTGGAATTAATCTCAGGATTTACTTATAATACCTGCACTGAAGGGTCTTTTCAGATAGCTAACTCTATTACTTACAGGTTGGTAATCTGTGTTGAAACTTTTGTTACAGTTTCCTTTATAATTATAAATCTATTCTGTTGCTCTATTCAGTTTTTCTATTGACATATAGACAATTAATGATGCATTTGAGCATCACATTTTGCTTGCAGGCATTATGGATCGAAGAACCACCATTTGTAAGTTCCCCACCATCATTGCCAGAGGTAGAATTTCCTTTGTTGGCATGAAACCATTATGAGGAATCGTAGATAGAAACAACAGACCAAAATAGATAACAGTGGCCATATTGTAAGAGAATAAATAATTGCAAGCAAAGCTCTCTGTAGCCTGAAGAAAGTAGGTGAAAATTTATTTTAGGATTATATTGTCAATAAATCAAAGAATGTTTGAAAACTGGAATGAGTTCCTTAATTGTATATGGGCACTGTCACTGGACAATGCAGGTGGGTGTTACTATTGCCCACAGCAGGTTTCTTTCTACAGAACAAATAATGTGGCTTGGTCTTTACTTAGGCCATAGCTTGAAATTCTTGTTGCAAACTTACTAAAGAAGTCATCCTGGTATTTGTATAATTTTGTTAAATACCCTGTTCAGAAGGAATTTCTGAATAATAATAATTACCACTTTCTAAAAATATGTGAATGAGAAAAACCTCATGCTATGACTTTAAAATTCTGATGGATAATTTTGCAGCTTCATATGAGAATTTTTGTGGCTATCCTGAGAATTTTCTTGCCAGGAATTTACTTTATCATAGACTGTTCCATCTTTTAATATCAATACTAATTCTGCTTAGGATCTGTAGGCTTTTCCAGGCTGCTTTTATTTATCCAACATTTACAAGGACAAAGAACTGAGTAGCAACACCCACAGGCATTTAAATAAATCTAGTGCATATCCATTTTGGCACAGGGGATGGCCTGACTAGAAATGAATTCTAGAATCAAAATATATTTTAAGTTAATCTTAAATGTGTCTTAATTTTATAAAAGCAAATAAAAATACTTTCGAACTACATAAGATCCTGGAAAGCTTAGTGAATTCCTACATTCTGGGGTTTTTAATGACCAGTATGTATTTTCAGATCTTCTTATCACCTTGATAAGTAGGTTAGGGAAGTATTGTTGTTAGAAACTTGAGTCTTAGCCCATGAAATGAAAATTAAAACAAAAAAGGATTAGGTAATTCCAAAACAAAACCGGAATGTGTTCTGTATAGGGTGAAGGGTTCACATATTCCTTTTTAGACTAAAGATCGTACACAGAATCTTTCTTTTCTTACTTTTTAATATGTCCGAGCAGGTGGAAGTAGGAATATAATGTGTGTAGATATTTTTAAAAGAGCGTGAAAGCATTTTAACTCATAAATAAAATGGTTTCTGTTCAGAAACTCTGTTTCTGTGTTGTTGGGTTTTGGGCTTTTGGTTTAAGTCCCGTAATTAAGGTTTTTATAGTATTAAGGTGGAAAGGAAAGTGACTCTGAGGAAAGTTAATCTTTTTATTAAATATATGGTAAAGTTCTCTAGCTGATAAGTTGATGGAAGTAATGGATTCCATAGCAGGTTTCAAATGGATTTCAGATGGATTGAAATAATGTTTTAAAAGGGGGGGAAAAAAAATCTGTATTACTCAAGAATACCTGTAATCTGTAATTTAATATATAATAGCTGCTCCAACACAGACATTACCCTGCCACAATCTGACTCATTATTGTATAAAAAATGAATACCTCAAAAATGCTAAGTGCTATCTGAAATCAAATAGTATTTACTTTTTGAGTGACAAAATCTTCAGGAAGAAAAAAGTTCTTTCCAGATCTTTACTAAATCATACACCTGACCATGTTAGGAAAGGAAAGATAATAATTGTGCCTGCATAATGCTAGTAAAAAAAATATGAACACCTTTATGGCAGTTCTTATCTTCAGGAATTAAAAGCCTCTTTCTCAATCTACAGGTTAAATCTCATGTCCTGCTAGTCTGTATTCACTTGAGAAAGTAGATGGGATTGCTAAGAATGAGTAAGAACTTTCATGGCTGGGCCCTGAATTCTTTGACAGATTATAACATTTTAAAACTCAGTTTGAATGGTCTTTCTATAACACATAGTTTTGGGAAGTGAAATGCATTTTCTATCCATTGCTTATTTCTCATTGAAAAATTGTTCTGTATGAAGAGCAATTTTCTTTCTACTTAGAGTGAAAAATAGAGATCAGATGAAAAAAATTTAGTTCTTTGTTTGAGAAATCCCAATTGTCACATTCTGTTGTTAGTTTTAGGGGTAAAGATGAACTTTTTATTGCAATTCTTGAAGTGTAAACTTACAATTGTATATTCTGTACAAGTCTACAGAAGGTATATAATAAAGGAAAAGTTTAATTTGTTTTCTTATAGATGTACAAATCTATTTCTAAAAACCTTTTCCTGAAGGTCATATCTTGTCCTCGACCTGATTAGGGTAGTTTGAAATATTTCCTCCCAAACTGCCTCTCTTTGCAGTTCTATTGACTGACACAGTCATTTATCTGTCTGAAAAGTGTGATGGGTTTGACAATGGAAGACTCTATTTCTTGTACCTTGTTCTGTTGAGTGACGCTGATCATGGCATTTGGAACCTAAATGATCTTTCATTCCTCATAATTCTTTTCTCTCATATATTTTCTTGGGTTTTGTCTTTGGATGCATCTACACCACATATGCGGTGCCATGAAAGTATATCCAAGCTACCTTGGGCACCAAAAGTGGTATAGCAACATTAACACAGCAATCTGTCCAGTTTAATTAACCCAGCTGAGAAGATACGTAGGTGGAGCACCATGCTGATACTGTAGCCTTTATTGCACCAGAATTAGGTAGCAGGATATTTCTGAGCAATAGTACAGCCTTGTCCTTCAACACTGGTAGTGTCAGAGGCTGCAAAGAGCCAAAATCTTCAGCATCTCAAGCAGGAAGATAAGGATGGATCTCTGAGAGGCAGAAGACTTGCATAGAAAGACCCTTGGTCTGCCTTGGCTGTCAAATCCACTGCCACAATTGGTTCCTGACAAGGGCTGATGAAGGCTGAAAGTAGCTGCCTGTGAAGGATACTGGAAAACAAAGAGTGTATTCACAACCCTTGACCAGGATTATGAAAATCAAATCTTATAATCTATGACAAATATCAGCATGTCAGAAACCATTCACATTTTTCCAGAAGTCATCACTGAGGGATGCTCTTCAGCATAGCAAGTCCATCTTTTGTTGCTAATGGTGACTGCAGTGTGTGTGGTGCTCTTGAAGTCAAATGATCCCAGGACGCCACTTCTTTTGTGGGGCTATCTTTCTGACTAATGTGTCTTGTGCTAGTCCAAGAAGAGAAGGAAATGGACAAGCCGTTTGTACTATCTTGAAGTTCTCTCAGCACCATCAGTGTGTACCAGTTTTTCTGTTTGCAACCTTGTGCAGTACAGGAAGAGTCTCTTCCCTTCTTTCCTCAGAAAAGGTTGTTGGCCACTGCTTTTGATGACCACTAAAGTCAGCAGATACTTTGCTATATTAGATACCTTTGTTAAAGCCACCTCTAATGTTATCTCCATGAGTTGGAGTTATCTGGCCTCAGGAAGAAGGCAGTGTTCCTGAAAAGTCCATTTTTCAGAATTCACCTTGCTAAGATACACATTAGTACTAAAGTGCATGGAATATAAAAAGTGAAAGTAAACAGTACAACAAGAAGGTAGGAACTCCTGCGCTTGCTGATATCTCCTCTCCCGACACTTGCAGCAGTGCAATTATTCTATTGTTTTGAGAATGTCAGGAAGCTTGACTCACGCACTTGAACTCAAATATTCTTTGACCTAAAATTTATTTAGATGGAAATAAAGTTTTTTATGCCTGATTTTAATTTACTCTGCATTAAAAAAAAAAAATAAAAAATTGCAAGCAGTCTGAGTTCAATCCTGAAGAAATTCAAATGTCCCCAAAAGCCAACAACAACCTTGTTCAACCTTTTAAAAATTATCTTAGCCTCAGTAATGGCTGATAATGGCTGATAAGATACATACATGCAGCCAAAAATAGTCTGTAGACTCAAGCAGATTCATAATGTGCCCATTTATGAATGGCTACAAATGAAAGTAATTCAATGGGGTTGATTTGTTCAGTGGAACCAGAAATGGAATAATGAAAAAGAACATATTCAGGGTACGTTACACTTCTATGCAAGATCAGCTCCTGTAACATAATTAAACTAATGGATAAAGTTATGGAAGTGCATGTTCGATGATAATACATTGGAAACAAATCTTTCTCTGCATAAACCATCTATATGGATTGCTCCAACTCAAGACTTTAAATGACTGCTAAAGAAATGACTTTATATTAACAAAACAGTTGTTTCTCAATAAGCTGTTGGAATACTCGGGAGTTATAAAGGTCCCTTTGCAGCAAAGACAGGACATTTAGTAAAGTATGGTAATGTTTACTGCAGGTCTGGCTACTAAATAAACTTCCATTTGCAGTAGGGACACTACAAGTTACAGACAAAACAGAATTTAATTAACAGAAGGCTTGTTAATTACGACTAGTGGTTCATTTGTCTTATGGCATTTCTTTCTTAAACAAATTAAAGTAGCTGTACCTTGCAATGGCAATGTCTGGAGTTGGAATTGTGAAGTTGGCATGTGTTAGCTGCAGTATTACACAGATTGTTTACACAAAAAATTATTTCTATCAAGAACCTGGTTTGGAGCTGATCAGAACCTTAGAAATAGCATTTTAAGCAACTTGGAGACCTCTGTATTGATGAGCTGATCAGGCCATATCTAAAACAGACAGGCAGGACCACGCAAGACGAGGTGTTTATTTTGCCATATCATAGGCAACTGCAATTCCTGGTTCATTTAAGTGCCTGAGGTCAGACCTTGTGTTATCTTGGGGATCTCTCAGAACATTAGCAGCAGGCTTTGAAAACACATCATAGATTTTACATAGTGAAATTCACCTGTTAAACACTTCCTGTAGGTCCCAGGTGTGCTATTAAAGTTGTCTTGCAGTTATAGCGTAGCTATGAAATACTGTCCAGAAGGTAAGTCAGCAGCATATGCATTTACAGATAGTTTTTGAATTAACATAGCTATATCACTTAGTGATTCATCACTACAGTAGTTCAAATATTTATGTTATCTAATCAGATGAAGCTCAAGATGAAGGCAAATGCCTCACATTCTCAGATGTTATCAGAACAATGTAACAGGATCATGAAAAAGACAAGAAATTTTCTTCCGGGTATTATATTTGAATATTTTATCTAGTGTTTCTTTGCAAATATTTGCCATCTGTATACTTATCCATTCTTTTGTAGATTTGACACAGAATGAAATGTCATCTATAAATAAAGAATAAGAGCAAGGAAGATATCTGACATTGCTGATAGGTCAGCAACAGCCCTGCTAATCAATGCTAATCTTGAGCATCATGAGATTCTTGTAGCTAAGCAAGACATCAGTTCTGTCTATGGGAATGAAGTTAAGTATGATAAGTCAGGAAATCTATGGTCTCTGAAAGCAGCTATCTGTACTAACCCCTTTAACCCAGTAGTCGTCTGTCCTGGTCTGAGTCTTGCTTAATCAATGTAAAGAAACTCAGAAAGGTGGATATAGGGTCAGAAATGTCTCCATGGAGAGTTCAGCAGAGCCAAAGTTCGCTTGTGGAGGTCAAGCTTTGTGTTCAATCGTGGTGTAACCACTGGGTGACAGGGGCTCATAGCTGGGGAATAGAAATTATGTATAAAACCTAAATAAGTGTTTTACAGAACTAAGGAAATGAGAGGTGGAAGGACTGCATTTTGACAAGTTAGGGGAAAGGAAGATGAAGAAGACTATAGTGGTTATAGTGAGAAGGAGGCAGGGAGGAAAAAGGAAAAAGAAGAGTAAAATGATGAGAAAGTGGTTACCAAAAATAAAGACATATATTTTCATTTAATTTGATGCAACATAGAATAAGAAAAGTGTTGTTATTTCCTATTGATTTACCCATGCTCTGTCTTCATGACCTGAGTCAATATAATTTATAGCTCAAATTTTCAAAAGGATCTTTGATGCATAATTTCACTTGGGATTAGTGTGAACCTGATAAATCAAGAAAAAAGTATTCAGTTTTTTGTGGGCTGTTGGGGATAACTTCCCTAGACCATGTGTTGGCTATGTGGCTAAGTTGGATGTACCCGAGGAAAGGACCTGAAAAAAAGGTACCAAAGGATTAGAGCAAAGCAGGTGAGCAGATAGGTTAGTCTTGAGGAGGCTGCACATGCAAAAACAGTTGGTGTGCTTTTTCTTAATCCAAGATTATTACTGAACCGTATCAAGATATAGAAGATTAACAAAGCTACTAGCCAGCCTGATGATATAGCTTCTCTTCAGGAGTGAAATCCCTCATCAAATCATAACATTTAGAAAAGCTCCTAGAATTTATCCTGTGTCTGTAACATTTGGACACTGATTAAACAGGATCATCAAACGGGATCGTCAGTATCCAGTTATACAGAGCAGTATTTTCAAAAATTAAATTACTTCGATTCACAATAGATGAACTTGTGATGCGAGCTCCAGAAATGAGCACTAGTGAAGAGCCTTGGACAGACACATGGGCTCCAGCAGCTACATCTGAAATATTGCATCATCAACTAGAACTGAAATAATTTTTTAATGTACTGCTAGTAAGTGTCAAAAAGATAATATGTATCTGGAAAAATATTTGCTTTCTTTTATTAATTGTGTATAAAAAACTACAGTCATTGCACTGGTGTGTAAAAAATGATTTTTAGGAAACAAGTTTTTTAACATGTATGTCAAGGACTTTTGGGGATGCAGATTACTCCTGTGCATGTTTCAAACAGGAATCCTCAATGCAGACACAGCTGTGGTAGAATGATTTATCTTCACCCCAGCCACTGTATGATGGTTTGAAATGATTGCTCTGTGTACATGTGTGTGTGTGTATGTGTGTATGTGTGTGCACACACGTGGAAGGGCCCTCTGGTCATACCCGCACTGGTTTCAGAGGCTTTCAATGTACATCTGTAAGAGGAAGGTTCACCTGCTGTGGAAACCATTTGCAAACTGCATTGTTTGACAGGGCTCTCAAACACTTTTAAAATGTGTTTTAATATTATTTTTATTTTTATATATATATATATATATATATATATATATATGTATATTTAACTCAGGGATGGAACAAGAGAAGGTCTTACTATGAATAAACAGACCGTCTTCCATTGCTACATGGTGCAGGTTTCACATTTTGAAGATTTTGCATGGGCTCTCCGGAGCTGCAATCTACTACTACCAAACCTGCTCCTTGCATAAGTGACTTCTTCACAGTCTCTGGATGATGTGGGCACACAGAGCTCCTGCACCTTTGATGTCAGTGCCTAAGGATACTGTGAAATAGCCTTGGTTTAGGGTTTCCTTCTGGGAGGACTTAAGTAGTTTCCTTAGGATTTCATGCATCCAGTTCAGTGACTGGAGTTTGCTGGACGACTGATTGCACATACCAATGTTCAGTACAGTTAATTCAGCTTGTACTGTACAACAATTCTGTAAGTTCAGGTGCAGAGGGCTGCAGATATAAGTATCATTATAGGTGTAGTAATGTATTCTATAATATGTTTGTACAGAAATATATAGTTAAGTATGCAAAACATGGAATTTTTCCTATGTTGGGATAGATAACACTGCTTCTTCTGCTGTTGGGAATACATCTGTTGATGTGACACAGGCTGAATCAAGATTATTTCTATTATTCCTGCTACTAGAACAGATGGGGAAAAAAAAAGAAGACATTCTGCCTTGTATTTTAACTTTGTGTTGAAAGAAACAGAAGCTGAAAATTATCCAAAGGCTAACAATTCTCAGTATGAGTTTTCATGTGAAGGTTTTGTTTTCCAGCTAAATTCCAAAGTCATCTTGGGCAGCACAGACTGGCTAAATGCCTTGACTCAGTCAATGAAAAGATTCTCCAGCAGATACATTTTCAGCAAGGTGTGATTTGTCCATGCATTTGAGATCAGTATGCATGAAATGGTTCTTGTACCTCACCACATCCTGTATTTAAATGCTGGTTTTAAGGTACTGAGCAAAACAGTAAGTTTGAGGAGCTGATCCTTTGCATTTGCACAACTTCAGTGGTCTTACTTAAGGTTTCATACACCTGAGTGAGTAACAGGCTGCCTGGGCCACACCTCACTGGATGATGAATATGTTATGACATGCTAATGATTTCAGTTAGATATAATTAACACTTTAATTAAAAATCTTCACAGAAAATCCAAAGCCTGAACAGAAAGATATCTTTTTTGTGCTTATCCTGAAAGATGTAGAGGAGTCTTTTAACAGAATTATTTGAACATGCACAATAATTGACCGATACTTTTGTACAACATAAATTTCAGTGAAAGTAGTGAGTTCTGTGTGCTGGTACATTTTTTATGTTTCCTTGTATATGTGCCTTCTGTGCATATATTATTTTGTCTTAAACACTTAATAGGAGCTGATCTTTAATAATTAAAGGTTCATGCAATAATTTACACACGCAAGATAGCGAAGGATTAATTCAGGGTATTTACTGCATCCTTTGAATAGAACAAGTGAAGTTCAGACAATTGTAAACATTTGGCACTCCTTCATGCAGAAATAATTCCAGTCCTTTCTCTTCCTCCCCCTCTGCCCTTCTCTTACTTCTGTATGGTACTGTGAGGGTTAAGTGACTATTGCAATATGGAGCCCTTTCTCAGCACTGCCTGAAGAAAGCTTCCAGCTAAATGCTACATAACAAGCATATGCAAAATGTAATAAACCCATCTGTGGGCATATGATGGCCAGTCTAATAATTCTGTTCATTATAGACTAATCTTTTAACCCAGACTGTACTTGGGCACATTTCACTTGGTATTAGAGTTAGCAACTCTTTCCAAATATTTGCTGAAGAGATGTTGAATTACTTTCTTGTAGAAAATTTTTACTGTCACTGATATGCACTGTACACAAGTTTACCTGCCATTAATTCTTTTTAGAAAGTGGAAAATATTATACTCAGTATTCTATCAGAGTGTAATTGGATGATCCCTAATTTATGACTTAGGGAAAAAAAGATCACCCTACATTATAATGCACAAGACTAGATTCCACTCAATTATGCTGATATAAATGCACTGTAATTCCATTAGTCAATTAAGTTTTTCCAGATTAATGCCAAAGTGACTGAAATTCAAATGCTTCCCATAATGTCTATTGTCATCTTGAAGCAAAAGGTAAAATCTCTTGATCTTTTTTTTCTTCTCAGACAGTTTTTAAAGAGGGACTGAGGGAAAGGTAGGCAAAGATGAATAGTACATTTCTACAGGGATTTTTAGTATATAAAGGCAAAATTTTTGGATCCCTCTACAAGATCGTGGAAACACGACATTTCTACATTTTTTGACAGGGAACACACAAAAATCGTGCTGCACCTATCCTCTTGCTCTGCAAGAGAGACTTGAGCAGAGCACTGCAGATATGCTCATCAGGCTGGGGGTATTCCCAGTGGGCACAGAGAATGCCTTCAATTCGCTCTGCTGTTTTCCATATGTAAATATGTATGCTTGGCCTTTTTCCAGGTGTAATTATATGGTATCACTACTACGACTTCCTACATATACCTAGAGCTGTCCAGGCACCACAGGCTGAGGATTGATGATTCCAGGCCTTTTTCCAGATGCCCATCCATTATTTTTTTAATTAATTAATTATTTTGTCACATTTTTCTAAATCAGTCAACCTGGAGCTGTCCAATTATTTTTTCCTAAATCTATTATGAGCAATAAAAAATAGGTGAGATTATGTCTGTGTTTCAATTATGGTACGTAATTCCTTCAGTTGACAGGAGATTTAGTCCTGAAAAACTGAAAAGTACTGTCATACATAGAAATGCTATATTGCCTTTATTATGAAATGGTAAATGACATAGGTAAATGACATCTCCTTGCCTAAGGAGAAGAATGTGAAGAATAGGGAAATAGCTCCTAAGAATATTTTAAATTTAATTATCTTTTAAAAATATTTTTTATCAAAGTGTATCTGTTTGGAAGAACTTTTCCAATATCAAGCATGGTTCTGCAATTCATACCAGAAAGTGTATGTGCATATTTTAGAAATGTCAAGAACTTCTGCAAAGTAATAAGGATAGCTGAAGCAAAATGTAATGTCGTGTTTGAAGCTACATGTTTAAGTCTTTCTCAGTTATAGACTTTTAGGAAGAAAAAGGAGCCTTTAAGAAGACTTTTATAGTTTATCTAAATTGTGTCAAACAAATGATCAGACTGGCTGCTTTCCTCATGGCAGTCACGCATTACTTTGTCAGGCAGTCATATGAATTTTAACTTCTATTGTTCACTTGTTCACAGTTTCCTCAGGTGAGCTCATTTGGAGTTGAGGTTAGAAGCACAATCATGTCAGATTGCTTTGAAAAATCTGGTCAAAACTTTCTGAAATGATTATTGTCCTGAAAACTTGAGGGCTGTCGTTTCAGTTCCTCTTCTGTTCTCTGTGTGCTGTGAAGAAGAGAAATCTCTTTGCCTTATAATCAAAATCATTGGGCCAGATGCTGTCACTGTGCCATAACAAGCATAGAAGTAACATGCTTTAAATAGCGAGACTGTGTGTCATTTCTTGAAACAGATGGACTTCCACATTCGACATGGAAATAGGAGAATGATATCAGGTACCTGCATCTTCTTATGCTATTTGCATTAATGTTCACACAGCCTGCCTGCCTCGTGGAAAGAAGGTACATTTAGAAGTAATGGTAAAGTCAGTAGGAATAGGTATGTGCTCCAGGGTGCTCATTTATTCAGGTTTTCTAGAATGATCTTTAAAACACACTTCATTTTCACCTTGAGATATCTGACATTTGTTAAGACTTCTTCCCTCCCAGCTGACTTACAGTGGAAATCATTTCAATTTTGAGTGCCCTGATATTGGTGAAATCATTCTGAAGCATAAAATTTGAACTGAAACTAGTAACGGCATTAGAAATTTACTCTCAATACAAAAATTGTACCCGTTCAGTTCCATCCATTTCTATCAGATCTAATTTCTGCAGTTTGTGGTTGGTGTTGTTTGTTTGGTTGTTTTTTGGTTTGGTTTTTTTTTTTTTTTAATAACTGCTGCTTGTTTTTGTTTTGGAATCATAAAATTATATGTTATTGTGCTTCAAAGATATGCAGCTGTGCCAGCACACAGCACGGATGCTTTGTAGATAAGAAAGTGTTGCCTAAGCAGTGATTGGGAAGATATTTATAATATGCAAAATCAGTCACTGGCATCAGAATTCTCTCCCTTTCACTCAGCACGTTTTCTCTGTTATTAAATGTAATTCTTTCTAGAAAGCCTGGCTAGCTTTAGTCCACAATGCAAAGTAACTCAATAATGGGTCAGTGGTCATTCTGCTTGCTGACACGGAATACAGCTTAATTTTCGCAAAGGAGCTGTTGTCACTGATACAGAATGGTATTCATCTGACATCTGCACCTTAGAAGTTCGTGTTTCTATTCATGTTCTGAAATTAACAGTCCATATCGCAGGCATGCAAATGGAGAGTCCCAGGTTCAAACTCCTTTCCAAACAGAAAATTAAGAGATAGCTTAGGGAGTTTTAAGAGTTCTGACCTTTTCTAAACATGCAATTAGTGTTTCATTTAGAATCTCTTATTTGGACTTTTGGGGGGTTTTGACTTCCAGTGGAATGGCTGACAAATGTGAAAGTAGGACTTGCGAACAGTAGAAAACTGGAAAGAGGGATTTTGCTTTGTTTTTGTGAAACATTCAGGTTTTGGTTTCTATTCATTTTAGTTTTCTCTCTAAATTATACTTTGCAAACAGTAAAGTAATCAATACTATAGGGTGTGCTTAAGCATGAAAGCTTCTTATTTAGGAAATAAAATGGTCTTAACTTGTTGCTGACACAGAACCAACTTCATTGACAGCTTATCTATGAGAGCATCAGAAAAAGAGTCTTCACTGTTTTCAATCAGTAGATAGCAGGGTTTTACGTTAATTTTAGTCATTATGGCTGAGTGAAACATCTAGAGAATCACATCAGCATTTCCTGCCTTCACTTCCTAGCATGTGAAATCAGGGTAAGGTTACAGCCACTCTGTGGTAAGAAGAGGAAAGCATAAGTTTCATACCAAAGTATAATGTCTTTGCTACAGGACCAGTTGCAATTATGGAGCAGTTGCTCTGATAATCTTGTTGTGCTGTCACTTTCCTGAAGAGTCTGAGAGGGAATCAGGTGAGAAATGCACCTTCACCTCTTCTCCATCTTTTTTTTTTTTTCTTCAACTTCTATTAAAATTTCACTGCAAAGCAAAGCAGACTGGGGGATGTAGAAAACACCCCAAGGATTTTATTTTCCATACTAAACTGTGCCACTCCTAATCTCTTCATAGTCTCTGAGACTCTGGTAATTGATAAGCCTTTGGTGATATCAGTCAGTGATGCTTAATGGGGCATACAACTGACCAAGTGAGCTGTGAAGCTCTCCCTGAGAGGTTTCCAGCTGCGACAAAACTCTTGTAAACATCAAGCTACTATCTCAGTTTTCAGATTAGTTTCATTTGGACCACTGTCACACCACAATAGCTCTCTGAACATTTCTGATGGTAGCAAAATACAGATTTGTTGCATAGAAAAGACATAAGAAGGTGTGGATTTTCTGCTATTCAGTGATTCAAGTATAATCATTGCATAAAATAAATAATTCCCCAAACTGCCTAATTGGTAGCCTTGAGACCCTAACTCAGGATCTTAAAGCGTAGATCTTTCTGCAAGAGGCAGTGGGTGATCTGGCTGCCAGCAGCTGCTCTGACCTGAATCTAGCTGTGGCTGTGGAAGAAGTGCAAGGGTCACTTATCTCTCACTTCACTTATCACAGTTCCTTTATAGGAAATTACTGCCCATCAGACTTGGTGGCTGAACTGCTTGTTTTCTGTTGTGTAAACTACTTCTTATGTAAACTGCACCTTAATTTGCTTTAATCAAAATAAGCTAGTTTAAACAGTTTAGGGGTAAGTTTTACTAACCTGGCTCCACGTGGTGCAGTTATTGCATGAACCTCAGATCTGAGAGGACCACAGTTCCTGACCCAACAGTGGTCAGGATCAGCCTGGTGTGCCACCAAGGCGTGATAGACAAACTCTTCCCTTGGCTGTGATAGAGTATACACCTGTCTGCATCCGTGACTGATAACTGTTGCAAGAGAGCACATTTTGTGTTCATGTTGCTGGTATGCTCTGAAAAAAAGAAATAAACCAAGAATTTTCTAAAATGTCACTGAAATCAGCAGAAACCACACGTAAAGCAGTTTGGGTGAGGAAGAAGATGCTGTTTTCAAATGAAGATTTATCCTATTTTTGCACTTTAACAAGACTCTATTACTTATGAGCAGGGTTTTTGCTCTGTTTGCCTTTCCATGCTATGCCCAGGAACAGTCTTTGGTTGCTTCTCACTCTTCGCTGTAAAAGACTGTCACGGAAGTATCATCACTTTCCAAATACAGTGTTTCACCTCTTCTTTTTTTCTGGGAGGCTGCTTCCCCCATTTTAGTATATTTCTACTAGTGAAACCATTTTGTTCTTGTTCAAAGCACTGATGCAATAGGACAATTGGAAATATGCATGGCAAGGGGCATTTCCCTCACTGAGACCTTTCTAAAAATGTCTGTTGTTTTCTTCCTGCAGCCCACAGTGCCAAGGAGGGTCTGTTCCAGGGTAAAGCCCATCTCAGTGTCATGTAATAGTCTGCAGAAAAATCTTCAAATTCTATTTTTAATGAATGTCTTTTAAAACCAGGGTCATTTTGTCAGTTTCTTGACATACCTTATGGTGCCATGTCCCTGATCTCAGACTTGTAGTCATGCTTTACTATCTTTTAATTTTACTTTATTCCTTTTCAAGTATCTTCCTCAAGAGCCTTTACATTAGAAGTTCTAAAACTCAAAATACACTATCTATCTAAACAAGATCTGTGCTCTGCAACAAGTATTGATGGGGAGCTCAAAGCTTCAGCTTACATTAAAGGCAAATTTTCACACATCTGTTTTCATCTCCGAAGTTATCAGATGGAATAATTTGTGAGAATTTGCATGAGATTCCCAATTGCTTGATCCTGTAACCTGTAACTCTGCCTATTTCACCATGGTTACTCAAGATTTACACATCAGGCTCAAGGGAAGTCAATAGGATCCGGTCCTCAATATATAATGTGAAACGTGCTGAAAAATCACATCATAGTTGTTACAGTATGATCACTTAAGTTTACTAAGTAATCTTGAGTTTAAAATCTCTGTCCTCTACACCCATAAGGGGAACGTTCAGGAAGATATCCAGAGATGTAGTATCCAGTAGATATGCATAGGTAGACCTTCTACTTTTTGTTACATTTATGCAGACAATCACTTACATCTTGACAGCTCTGAGCTACATGAATCCTCCTCCACAGGTTAGCCTCAGCTAGGTTCACAAAACAGGCTCAACTCTGACCCAAAATTTCTAATAAAAAGGGAGAGGTTCTGGATAATGAGGCTGAGGCAGGAAAGGTAGGTTGTAGTTCCTGAGCTGGTGAAGAGGTACTTATATAAAGTGAGCTTCATAGGGAAAGACTGACAGCTCAGATTAATCATGGACAGTATACCAATACCATAGTAAGAAAAGTCTGCTGATAATAAGCATATCATATTCTGCTGTGATGCTGAAGTATCACCAATGCTAGTTGGATGCCCTGCGCTGGGGGCCCAGTCCGGTGCTGCACTGCCCAAACCTGCTGGGTCCCGACTTCAGCCCTGTTTTTGCCAGATGTAGTCAATGCAGTGTTGCTCCACAGTCAGAGTACAGGACTTTCCTCTCATGAAGCCACAGTGTGGGGAGTCGAGAAAAGGGTCTCTGCTCATTTTGAAAATCCCATGCCTTTGCAGGGAGGAGGAGGGCAGAATTTCCTAGCAAAAAGTCCAGAGAGTCCAGATCCCAGCTCCATGGCAAGAATGGAGCCGTGAGAGAGCAGTGGGTGAGTGGGAAGAAAAGAAACACTCTCTGAAACCCTGTCTCACATAAACCTACAAGTACTGCAGTACCTGGTGCTATTATGACATGATATATTTGCTTTCAATTTCAGTACTGTCATATACAATTAGGATTGATCCAAATTAAATCTAGTTATGCAGAAGAAGGATTTGAATCTATTTTCTGTAATGCAGATAAAAGCTATTACTTACAGAACACAAGAAGAATGGCACTGACTCCATCATCCCAGTGCTCTCCCATTTAATCCCAGAGTCAGTTCCTTGGCTGTGAAGCTTGAGTGGGATGGAGGTCTCCCACTCTTGAAATAAAAGTACTGACTCTATACCCTTCTTGACAATATTTTTCCTTGGCTAGCTAAAGATGTTCTTTGCTCTGTTTGCCAGGCACTAAATGGCTGGATATTTAAAAAGTAGATGCTACAAATTACATCCTAAATCCTCCTATTAAGCTAATTCCCATGTCCTGGTTCTCAGTTTTGAACATGAGATAACTAGTCCCTCCTGCCTTCCATGGATGTTTAAGAAATGCATTCAGGTCTAAGAAGCATTCAGAAACCATAGTAGGGGGGGATGCAGAAAAGCCTAGAGAGGCTAATTACAACTTCAGAAGAGGTTATAGAGTGTAGTAAATTACATTTGGTGAGCTGCATGCTGAAAAACATGAAGAAAGTAAATATTAAATAGCTGCTAGCTACATGAGAATCTCGTGCTGAATGGGAGGGAGGTTAAAAAAAACAGTGTATCATAAAAGTGTATCATAATTTGTAGGCAAACAGTGAAATAATTAAGGTTGTACAAGCTTCCACTAAATGTCAAATGCTTGGTTTTTTTAACTTCTAAATTTTGTTCTGGTGTATACATATCCAGTGTTTTCCTTGAAAATGAAGTCCTGTATAGTCATGTATTTCCCTAGAGAGTTTTTCCTTGCCTTGTCCTAAGAAAGCTTTCTTATGTAAAAGTAAACCTGAAGGGTGTCCTGTTGAAGGGATGGGATGCACAGACAGGTCCCTGCTGGAGCTCTGTGGTTCACGCTATGCTCACCTGGATCACCAGACTTCTGTGTCCCCTAGCCCTGACACCAGCTCATAATTTGTCAGATGTGCATCCTACAGCCTAGGGATACCCACAGATTCCTGTGGGGCAGTTTCTCCATTGCTCCCGCAGAGGAGTGTTGCAGAGCCCAGTTGTTTCTAGTGTCTGCATGATGCCTTCCTCTCTGCATGCCTGCAACCCGCAGCTGTTTGGAGCAGATCAGAGCAGCTTGGTGGAGGTGTTGCTTATTTACACACAGATACAGAGCAGGCTGAAAAGTGTTAAACACACACATGTCTGCACATCTGCATCCTGCCTACCTTTCTGAGAACTTGGATGGATGTCCAGCTGTCTCAAGCACACACAGTTAAGTCCCAATTCACTCTCCATTCCTGCTGAAGGCACTACATATATGCCAGGGTTTTATATATATATATATATAAAACACACTTATCTCTTCCTAAACAAGCAGTAGCTGCTTGCTTACCTTCTTTTTCTCTTTTCTCAACATAGTGTATTTTTTTTCAGGATGGCATTTGCCTGAACTTAGATTTGACCTCAGCTTGCATACCTCACAGCAAACAAGTAGGTGTTTTCTGATAACTAGCTCTCTTCTTGCTCCCTGAAGGACCCACGCTTCTGTTGTTCATCTCTCTGACCCACACCTGCCAGTCTCAGAGCAGGAACCAGTGGGCACAGTGAACAGCCATGCAAAACTTACTTAATTCCTTCAGTCTGGGCAGACTATAACACAGAGCCAGTGCAGGTCTCAGCTTCTTTCCATAGTTACATTATCTACCCAAATTCATTTGCATTGAAAGCTTGACCATTTTGCATCAGCATACCCAGACTTTGGCCTTTGTCAACTTTAATTAACATTTTGAAGAGCTCAGTGTGGTTTCTTTTGAGGTTGTCATGCTGATGTAGGAGGACTTCAGAGATGAATCCTGCTGCAACAGACAGCTGTAGGAACAGTGCTGGCTAACTGCTCTGGGAAACTGATGGAAAGGAGAAGCTCTTTTAGAGTGAAAGAGGAAGAAGGAACAAATAATTTTTTATGTCCTTCTTGCCTGCACATTGACCTTCTGTTTGCCACTGAAAAGCAGAAGCTTGGAAACATATAATTATTTTTTCTTTCATTTTCAAGCTGTAACAGCAAAGAGAAAACCAGTGATATTCTGGTATCTGTAGCAGATACTTCACAACAGCAATTCCTTTGCTTGAAACACACTAGAACAAAGCTTCCAGAAGTAACATCAAGATATGAAGTTCATGCACCAGAATCAGTGTGCTGACAGAGTGATGCTCACCCCTCCTGTCCCAGAATAATTAATAAAAAAGTATCACTTAAGCTGGACAAAAAAAAATGGGGAATCAAAGGAATATTGTCATTTGTGAAGTGTCCCACACAGGCTTTAAGATGCTTTTTATATCACTAAGCCCAGATCTGTGTTTTATATCAAGATCAAACCATTCATATCTGGAGTACATGCAGATCCTCAAAGAGTAGCCAGAGCATGATGGCCATGTGATTCCTGTATTTAGCAAAAGTAGTTCATCTTCCTCATGTGGTAAAGTCCATAGTTTGTAAAAATGTTTAGTTTACCAAGTTTCCTATGGCCTCAGTCTGAACAGGAAAAATGGGCAACTCAGTTTTGGATTTGCAGAAGATACAGACAAATTACGCTTCAAGATGGAAAGAAAAGTGATAATGAAACACATAGAGCTTCAGCAATCTCTTACTTAACCAGCTTTATACTTCTTATGTAGCACAACATGATGTTATGACACGATTAGCTGGCATTTTAGCACCTAACATATTGTGTTCAGAGTTTGGAGACAGGGAACTCTTATTCATGTCTTACCCAATGTGCCATTCACTCTGTCAGTACTGAAAACTCAGGAGGCCAAGACCAGCAATGACTTTAGCATCAGTGTATATAAATCAATGAGCACTGATAAAAATAAAGACTTCGGGTCTATCATATCTAAAAGTATCTCATGGCATTAAAGAGTGTGATTAACCACAGGAGATATGAGTAGGTTGATAGCCATGTGTATAATTTTACTTTTAAAGCTTTGGTAACTTTCTGGAATAATGCTTTGTCTTTCTGGTATTACTTGATTCTTCTAATTTTGAAAGTTTCCTCTTGCCCTCTTTATTCAGGCATATAGTCTTCAAGGCTTCAACAGGGGGCAAATGTTTTTTGTTGTGAGACAGAGCCAGAATTATTTCTCTGTTCTGCTAGTGGCAAGTAGCATCCTTCAAGATCAACACAGCTGAAGGAGGCTTTGGGTTTGATTTTAGTGTAAAAAATACTCCAGAAGAACCTATAGTTAGAGGGTACTTTTTTCCTCACACTTTCTTCATGAATTAGCAGAGAGTTAATAAAGCTTTAAAGAGGCATATCTAATGATCTTTAACAACAGGTGGTAAAACTCACCCAGTTTACCCAATTCTAGCTGTAAATGAGGGTCCCTCAGGAGAACCAGCTACAGAATGGCTCACTTTTTTTAATAATACCAACCTCTGTTTCTATGGAAACAGCACATCATGTTTGCTACTTGCAAGACATGTGTTTAGCCCCTTTTAAAATAAACTGTATTCTCTTTACATTGTTTTTAAAACTGGAAGAAGCACTCTGCTTCCAACACACCAAATTAATAATCCCTTTCTTTCCCCTCCACACACACAAAAAAACCCAAAAAACAAAAAACAAACCACCAAAAAAAAGACATGGGATGAATAGCCTGTAATTATTAATTATTGTGAGAAGAAATGGCCTTTTTGCAGGTTACCATTTCTAAGAACAATGGATATCTCACTGCTTTATGACAGGGCATCTGAAATTTTGAAATTGTGGCTAAAACCGAATCCTGTTAAAAATGGTAACCATTTGGCTTCATTAAGTGCATATTCCCCTGCATGCTTTTCTATATGTTGGAATTCGGTGATTTGCACCGCCGCACTTTGAAAATGCTTGCTCTTCATATTGCTAGATACTTAAAGATGTTAAAAGGCCAGCTGTCAAATATCTAATGTGTCACATATGCATGCACGTACTTACCTGCGCTTGTACTGGGCCATCAGTTTTTCAGTCTGAGTCACTAGTGAAATTAATAGGGTTTTCCTCACAAATTGCTGACAGGAAACAGCACTGAGTAAATAAATTGCAAATAAAATAAGATGTTAAAAGCTGCAACTTGTCTGCGTCATTGATGGGTGGTTCTTAGATCATACCGAAACAATTTTAAAATCTGATGAGTTTACCATGGAAGATGTTTTTATAGCTTCCCATATCTTAAGCACTGAAAATAGACTGATCTGTTTCAAGCTGTGATGGAATGAAGATTTGCAGAGCTTGGACAGTCAAAAGGATGGCATTATAAGGTTGTCAGAGTAACAGGCCTTGGGAATCTGCACTGTTTACGTTTAAAGGGAGAAGTCAGCTGGAGGCAGACATCTGAGGCATGTTGGATTGATTTGCAGCTTAAAAGCAGATTGTGTTTGGGGAGAGAAGAATGGAACTCTGGCTCACATGTGTCTTTCAGATAATACAACAAAAAGACATTTTCTTGGAAAAAAAACGGTATTAATGCAGCTCTGCTTCAACAACAGCACTTTCAAACACCTAGTGAAACATAGACCCACCTTCGCAGCAGGTGATTAAGAGAGAAAGTTAGTGTCATGACTGAAATCAAAGCAAACCAGTCTAATCCAGTTAAAAATTCAAAAATAAAAAAGAAGAGCTATTCAAGGTTTGAAGAAAAATACATCAAGCATATTTCATACACCACTTCCTATGGTATTTGAATACCACTTTTTGAAGTATAGAAGAGATTTGATCTTACATTTCTCACTCAGCAAGCTACCCTCATTGGCTGGGCTTTTCTTCAATACTCATGAGCCAAGTATAGAAGAAAAATTTGTATTGAATTTAAAACCCAACAGTCTGGTGAATATAGGTTGGGATGAGAGAAAATAATCTCAGATACTGTAGAGCATTGCCAAGATCTAATGAAGGATTGATGAAATCTGTACATTAACTCTCTTGATTCACAATACAAACACGGCTGATTGATAGAAAAGTAAATGTCTCTGTCTTTCTGTTCTGGAAAATAGAAGGTTTACAGTGTTAGGAACTTTTTGATACTTCTAGTGCTTCTCAGAGTTATTCTCTGTAATTCAGTACTGCGATGGAATTCCTTGCCTGTTAGTTAAATAATACTGCTCCTTAGCCAATTTGTGAACATCTGCAATTTCCTGTCTGCTTCTATTGTGCTAAATGGTACTTTGTCTCTTATTACTGTAGCATTTTCAATTCTCTATTGATGAATATGGTGCACTGTCATTTAAAGGAGGATATTTTCAATGGAGTTGAAAAGGTTTTGTACAAGACACACAGTAATTTTCTCTTGAGGTGAATCGTCTTTCCCTCTGCCTTGTTCTACACTATTTCTTGGGGTCTTCCCTTTACAATGAAAATTTTTAATATGAGCTTTTAAAGACACACGGGATGTGTCTCTATTACAGCTGAAACTGTTGATTAAATGGGTAGAGATATCACAAACGTTTCTTTGTCAATTCCTCATAGCTACTTTAACCCTCAATTCCTCATAGTCCAAGTTACTTCTAGAAGCAACTTTTTAGTCTATAATATTAGGGTCTTCAGACCTCTCCATTTTTAGTTTCTGTTTGCACATAAGTATTTTCAGGAATCATCTGGGCATTTCTATGTAATTCTGTACTGGGGGATATAGACCATCAAATGTGCCTTTTGATTTGCCCTGCTCTCTTCCTATCTTTTTTTTCATCTTTTTTTTTTTTTGTCAAAGAGTGCTGGGAAAGGTTGTGTGACTTTTACAGCACATCTTCTACAGACTCTCTAACTATCTATTAAACAGATAAATGTGACAGGCAGAGACGTTTATGTTCAACGAGCAGAGACTAAAACATTAGAGCAACCCATACATGCAATTTATACATTGCAAGCAAAACAAACAGCACTGCAGGAGGGAGGAATGGCACACAGTGCGAGCTCTCCTCCCACAGGAGAGCACCCCATGCCTGCCCCTGCACCCCAAGTGTCCCTGCTATCCCTCACTGCACCAGCTCCTCTGCTGGTGGCATGTCCCACTCCCCTTCGGCCATGCAACCCTCTGACATAATGGGCTTTGACAGACTATATATCATCTTTTCTAGCTCAGCTATAGCAGTCTAAATGTTGTGTCCAAACTAGTGTGTAGTGAGCTGACTGTTTCTTTGCTGGTACCCAGACTGTCAGAAAGCACTCTCCTTCCCACTCTTTCCTCTTAACATGTCTTTAAAAATTCAGCACTGGATGCAGAAGGAGAAAGTACAGGTTAAAAAATGCTTTTCTCTCATCAGCAATAACCAGCGTAAAATGCTTGACTCTAGCTCTTGAAACATGTATGTCTCTGAATGAACTTTTTTCAATAAACAGAAGAGGAAATACGGTTTTACAAATGTCATGGAGAATTATTCTAGGCTGTAATTGTTAAATTTTTTCTTCCAGTTTGTTGATCAGCAAATTCTGAAAGGCTTGCATGAAGGTTCTGATACACATTCAAACATGTCATCTGAAGTTTCACAAAGCCATCGCTTTTAGCGCCAGGAGATACCATGATTATGTTGATCTCCTGCTTAAGGTAAATTGGGAACATGTATCCAGTAAATATAAATTCATGCTGAAACCCATCAGGTCTGTCTATCTGACTTCTTCAATCTTTCTTATTACATCATGACATTACTTGTTCATGCTCAAGTAACAATTACAGTAGTGCGAGAATTTCTTCTCATATTTAAAATTCTCTTTATTTTCTTAAATCTCTACAATTTGTATGATGGTAATACAGTGTTTGGTTATACTCAGAATTGTATATTTTGTGCTACTTTTGCACCAGTAATTGTAGTAATAGCTGTTTGTCCCATCCAAAGGCTGTGGCACAGCTGAGGAGCTGTAATGAGTTTAGAAACTGGACCCCCCAGTGATCAAATGTGGTTACAATATATAGTTCAACAAGGAAAAGGAGGATGTTTCTGCACCCACGTTCACCAAAGAAGAAGATGAAGAAAAAGGTGTTTTTTTCACTTGTAGCATTAAAATGTGATCGATGTACTACACCAACATATAAAGACCATCTTTCTTTATAACAACCATTATCAAAACCTTAATTTTCACTGAAGATAAGAACAGAAGGAGAAGGGAGAAAGTACTCATGAAGCATTTAAATACAGATTTCTCTCATTTTAATAGTTTTCACTTTTCCTTTCCATGTGAGCTACGTGAAATATTGTATGGGAGGATTTGCAAGGACATCACCAAGCTATTGCACTTCCTTGTTGTCGTGGTTTGGGCCCAGAGGGCAACTGAGCACCATGCAGCCATTCACTCACCCCTTATCCCCCAGCACTGGGAAGGAGAAAATGAATCAAAAGGCCCAGGAATTGAGATAAGACAGGAGGGGTTGCTCACCCATTAACAGTCACAGAAAAAACACATGCTCATTAGGGGAAGAAAAGAACATCACTTTAATTCAAACACTAAAAAACCAACACTTACAGACAGAATGGGACAGTGAGCAGTGTTACCATATCTTAAAAGACTTTTCCCACCCCTCCCTTCTTTCTGGGCTCAATTTTGTTTCTGATATCTCTACCTCCTCTCCCAGTGACACAGGGGCAGGGGATGGGAGGTGCAGTCAGTCCGCTGCTTCTTCCTCCAAGGCAGGAGGGAAACACTCTTCTGCATTCTTCCTCCTGCTCTACATGGCGTCCCTCTCATGCAAGACAGTCCTCCACAAACTTTCTCTTCCATGAATCCTCCCCACGAGATGCATTCTTCTCGAGATGCCCCAGCATGGGTCACCTCCATGTGCTGCAGTCCTCCCAGCACCAAACTACAACAGTGGGTGTTTATTCTTCCCACAGAGTCCTGGGGGTCCTCCACAGGCTGCAGGCATATCTCTGCTCCTCCGGTGGCCTCCATGGGTGGCAGGGGGATGGCCCTGCTGTCTCACCATGGGATACAGAGGAGGTTCCTGCCCTGAAGCACCTCCCCTCCTTTCTCCCCCTTCCTTCCTTAGTGTTTGCATAGGTGTCCTTCTGGTAACTTGTCCTCAAAGTCCCCACCCACTCTCAGGCTCCCCTTCTTAAATATGTTATTTATCTCAGAGGTGTAGCCACTGTCATTAATTGGCTCCGGCCTTGGCCAGAGGTGGGTCTGACTTGGAGCTTTGGGAGCTTTCAAGAAGCCTCTTACAGAGGCCACCACTGTAACCTCCTCCCCTGCTACCAAAAACCCAGCACACTTGCAAATTATTCTGAAACAGGAGAGCCTTTTAGCAGTGCTGTCATGTTCATGTTTGTTTTCAGGTTGCCTTTTTGGCCACAGCATCACAACACTGAGCCAAACAGCACTGCTAAAAACCCTAGTAATGAGAAATGGAGTAGACATGGGGAGCAGTGGAAAGAAAGGTTGCTGCCTCCAGCCTTCCTTTCTCCTATTCACTAACCATCAGGTAAACAACATTCAAGCACAACAGTATGATCTGGTTAAAATTAGTTTCAAATATGTTTCAAGTACAGTCTGGTGATATCAGCCACAAGATTTCTCCCATCTCCAGAATCTTTCAGATTTTGATTATTTTTCACAATCTTGAACACCTTTCAAGATCGCTCTTGTAACGTAGGTGGTCTACTCATTTGGTTTTTCAGACGGGCCTACGTAAAACTGTTTCGCAATCCCAAGTAAACTTCTGCTGTCTCAGGCAACTTAGAATAAAAATCCTAGTCTCTGAACTTCATTCAAACCATCAGACGCAGCTCAGCAACAACTCCCAGAGATAAATGTCAAGGTGGTGCTGTGGGCAAGCTGTGAACTTGATGAACCCAGACAAAAGCCGTGACAGCCACTGACGCTTCCTATGTCCAGCAAATGCACCCAGGCAACTAGATCTGCAAGTCTTCTTCAGATGCCCTCCCTTCTTAACTAATCAAAGCCTTCCAGTGCAAGTTTTGTGGCACTACTTAGTATTTATACTCTCTGGGGACGGGTAGTGACTGAGCAAGCACTAAGATATAAAGAGGGAGAAAACAGAATGTATAACACCAAAACCTGTCAAGAAGGTAATGAATTCATGAATACAGAATTGTGATAGTGATCAGTGATAGTATAGAAGCACATGTCAGATAAAATAAAACTGACTTGAATGCCCCCATTCTCCAAACAAAACCATAATGATTCTCTCTGCTATTCCTTGGTTGAAAGAGCAGAGCTTGACCCATACCAAAAATCAAAATCTTTCATGTTCTCATCCCTTTTTCTAGAGTCCCACAGAGATTCAACCAAAATAAAAGGGGGTTGGGGGATGGGGTGGTGGTGTGAAAATGCCAGTTGAAAGGCTTTTCTCTTGAAGTTTATTCTGTCAATCTATAGGATTTACAGTTTGGATAATATACTGTAGTCCCAGAGGCACACCAGTTAAACCTAAACCAGCCAGATAATCAGTTGAACTTTGACAAGTTTAACCTTATGGACATATTCTTTCTTTTTTCCTCTTTTAAAATCTACATTTTATTAGAATCCTATAAACTCCTTTCTGCATTTTATAAAATACACAGAGAGGCCCTAAGTTAGTGCATTACACTCACTCATCCTTTTTTTCAAAATTAGTGTTTTCTGTAAGCCTGCTATTTTTGTTTGTGAAATATTACTGAAGTGAGAGAAAATTCAGTACTTCTTTGCTGACTGCCATGCAAACCGGGACATAAATGTGTGTATGCGTATGTTTGTGCTTGTGTGGTTTTATTATACTTGTGTGTATGTACTAAACCTTCTTATCACAGGCTCTGACACCTTGAGCTTCCATCATCTGCATTCCAGCTTCCAGGAGAGGCAAATGGAAACCAAGAATGATTAGGGTTAGCGAGCGGCTGCGTGGTGTTTGGCTGCTGGCTGGGTTTAAACCACGACACTAGTTTATCTCTTTCAAATCCCTGGTTTCGTGTTGACGTGATTTTAAAATCTATTTTGTTTAGCTGATGCGATTCTAAAATCTATTGTGTACAGCAAACACCTGTAAAAGTACAATGTCTCTAGAACACCACTTTTGGTTGAACAGCTTCTTAATGAGAAACTGGGGGGGAAAAAAAAAAAAAAAAAAGAAAAGAAAAAAAAGCAGGTTTTCTTTTAAGCTGTGTCACCAATGTTAACAACCAGATCTCTCCCGCATCCTTAATTATTATTTACCAAAGTTCATCAGTATAATTGCATCAGCCTTCTCAGTTTATGTAAAAAGAACAAAGGAAAACAAAATGGAATTTTTATTGTCACCTGCATATCACAGATTTGCCAGAGACTAGAATTTGCAGTAAAGGATTGAGACTATGCTTGTACATGATTGCTAGGATAAATTGCCAGGATCTCTGCTTTTAAGGATAGGACACTCATATACTTTTGTCAAGAGACTGGTAAAGCCCAGAGATAAGCAGGGACCTGGCTGTGCACCTCCGAGGTGCAGACAATATCACTCTGCAGAGTTGTTTCTGCTTCTCCTTTTGTTGTCCCAAAAGACAGCAGGAAAAACTCCTTTTGGAGGAAGGATTTCAACCTTGTAGATTTCTCTAAATGCATAACTTCAAAACGTTAGATCTATTTCAGAGAAGATTTCCTGTGGGATTACAGAGCTGGAACAGACCTCCTGATTCATCTGCTTTGTCTGCAGTCTCAGGCGATCACATCACACACTCTTCTAATAACTGTTTAAGTGCCATCTTAAAGCTAGATACACTTAGGTGTTTTGTGCATTGGGAGAGTCTCCCAAAATGGTTCTTGGGCTAAAACCTCGTAATATCTCAGTCTAGCAAACTAAGTGAAAGCATTTGCAACTGGATATATGCTTTCATGAACCAATAGGCTGTAGACTTTATGGGTTCCCTGACTTAAAATCAGTCGTTTCCACCTCAGACTGTGTCGTTCCCATTCCCCTTATTCACCCAGCCTTTGGCCTGGTGTCCCATTTTTCGTATCAGTCCTTTCCCCTGTCCTGTAAGCGCTCTCTGTGTTCTTAAATATTCTTTTTTTTGAGATGGCTTAAAGATTTTCTGTAAATATTTCCTCGTTTTGATGTGACTAAAGATTCAGATAGGTCATGGTTGAATCTTTGACTACAAACACTTGCTTTCAAACCCTTGAACACTTCAGGCTCTTTCACCAACTTTGGGTTTACCACCATTGGCTTTGCCTCCATTTCACCCTCACAATTGCTTCCAGGATTTGTAAGGAAGAGTTAAGAGTGCTTGAGCGCATTGGGGCACAAGGCTTGAAAGCAATAAGCATGAGGTGGAATAAAAATGTCTGAGATAAGTGCACAGCAATCTGTCAGCAACAAGAAAATTAAAAGTGTGGACCAGAAGAGTTGGCCAGATTTGATCTCTCTGCATCCTCATGACTCAGTTTTTATGCCAGGGAGGAGGTTTGTTAAAGAGAAGGAAATAAGGAAGGCTGGCAAGAGGTCACACAAGACTGCTCAGGACAGCACACAGTTGCTTACAAAAGCAGAAATACTCTGCTTGGGGAGATGGCAGCTGGTGAGGAAGTAGCTGAAAATGTTAAACATGTAAATTCAAAATACATCAAATTGCAATCTAACACAACTTCTGAAATGCACATGCTGTCGGGCCCAGAGTGCCCACATGGTCTGGCACAGTCTGCGGAGGTCCAGCATGTAGTCAGTTTTTCATCACCTCCTCTTGTAACCTCTTTCTTTCTGTTAACCACAACAGCACCTACTATGTTAAGCATAAACTCGGAGCTACATGAGACAGTCCTGTAACTAAAGAAATGATTGAAAATGAGGTTTTTCCTTCAAATAAACTGTGAAAAGACTGAGCTGTATATTACATGAAAGAATACTAGGGAGGCTTTGCCTAGCAATCTGTGGGGGGGTCATGTTTTCTATCTGCTGAAGGAAAATCTATACATCTAATGCGTACCATTTAGCTGAAGATATATTTACAATAGATGATCCTTCACAAGTGTATTCTTTAAATGTTCAATTATTTCAGGTGTTTATGGTAATTGTACATCTCAGGCTCAGTACCATGAGATTAAATACACTTTATTGAATGATTCAGTTTCTTAGACTGTATTGCTCTAATATTTAAACACAGGAAAATGAGTTGCTGATTACTTTTCCATCATTACTTTTGATTTCTTAGGTTTGTAGATTTAATCAGATCCCATTTATTTAAATGCTCAAAATTACCTTGTGATTTAAAACATGCAGCTAGTTATACTGGTTAGTGTTTAATACAGTAAACAAATAGCTTCTTTTTATGTTATAGTTTTTATCATGGCTAATATAAATGACATAACTTTTCCTCAGTACTTTTCATTTTAAAGAACTGCAAAGCCTTATCACAAGTATAATAGCAATGTGGCTTTTTGTATCTCTTTCATCTTACAATAGTAAAATAAGGTGAAATCTCCTGTCACAATTCCAAGTTATGACTTTTCCAGTATATGCATATGTGAACTACATTGTATATAGAAAAATCTCCTTTGTGTACTGTATGAGATCTGCTTAAATCTGTGGGGGAAAAAAAAATCTTTTAAGTTTGTTATACCAGTGAATGTTTTATTCTTCCAATATTATTTTTCCTTCCTTGTTAAGGACTACTAATACAGATCCAAGTTTGAGGAATTCTTCCAGTATTTAGGATTCTAGTCAAATGCAATTACAGTAGCTTAAATTAGGATAGACTGATTTTAAATTTTTATCATCTGTTTCACATAATGAGGAAGAAGGTAGTAACTCTATGTACCTTATTATGTTGTGCCAGGTCTAAATGTTTTTGCGGCTGACAAGAGTAAAACCATCACTGACAGGTAAGTCAAATAGATGAGCAAAAATGTCATCCTGCCCCTGTCACATAGTGTCACATACACAGCTGGCTCTGTCCCGAAGAACACCGATCACTGAGGATTTGATCCAATTCCTGACTCAGAGGTTTTATATGAATAAAATGTATATTCTTGTGTACTTGAGGATTCTGTACTCCACAGTAAATCCAAAAGACTTAATGCATCTGGCTGCAGGGAACTTAAACTCATACCCAAAGCATAGCCCAGGCATTGCTTTATTTTTCACAGCACCTTGTCTGTTGATCATTCTCAATCTTTCCCCATGATGATGCTTCATTATCTTGAATGGGTACTTCAGGATGCCATCAAGGAATAGGCACACCCACAGAGAGAAAGAGGAGGTTCAGTGATGTATCTTGATGATGTATCTTGAAGCATGTTAATGGCAGAGAACAAAATTCCTTTCCGTGGGTGTTTGATCATATATGCATTCTCACTGTAGGTGCTTCCAAGTGGCGAAATCTCTTACCTTATCTGAAGGAAGACCTAGAAGTCTTCAAGCTAAGAGTCACCAGTACTGACACACTCTGCTACCAAAACTGTCACTGAACACAGGCTGTTCTGTTATGCTATAATACACAGATCTCTGTGGCCACAGGAAAGGCCAGGTGTCTGCAGCTTGCTGGGACCACAAAAACCTCTGCTTGCTAAGTAGCATGTAAGCATACATAAGTTTTCTTTGTGTTTTTAAGAGGAAGGCTGATGAGTCAGTATTGGTGAGTCCCAGCCTCATGAGGACTCTGAGGGAAGACCCTAGTTTTAAGTCATTGGAACTGGAACAAACCTGTAGCACCACCACTTAGCCTGGGCTCTTATGGAGGGCCCATGTTTTGCTCAGTGGCAGTATGGGTGGTATCTGCAGGAACAGTAGGGAATTGTCTGCTTGCAGCCCATGGGAATCATCAGGCTTGCCTGCACTGCGTGGAACATCAATTTCATGAAATGATTGTGTTTGCAACGTGCTTTGTAATACATATGTTGACAACTGATTACAAATGCCAGTCACTTCACAAAATGACTGGAATTACAGCATTAAACTATTTGACCGTTCCATGCTGTAATTACATGACACCAAAGCATTTTGAGCATTGCATGTAATGACTACCATGTTATTGCTGTAACTCTGTTCTGAAGCCTGGTGCCATGACATCATGCTGCATGAATCTCCTTCTAGATGGAGTCTTTTGCAGAAAACAGAGTCCTCACCAGGTGATCAGTGAGAAGTTCATCACAGGAATTTTTATCATGAAGCAAGCTAACTTCACCTATAAGAAGACTCTGTCTCAAAATACTTTCCAACAGGAAACACTGTATTGTTCCACAACACGGAGGCGAGCAGTAGAAGTGGCTGTTCAGATGGTGACCTCTTCCACCTCCACGTCCCCCCAGCTGCTGGGATATGGCAACGGGACTGAATCCAGCAAAACATAATCTGAGCCTAAAAGACTGTGATGCCTGAGCACTGCCTGATCCATGTGAAAACTGAACATCCTTGCAATGAGGAGACATTCCAGTGGGGATAAAAAGGACATACTTGTAGCACTGCTAGTACCTCTTAATTCAAAGGACTAGTTAATCCATGGAAAAGTCTATCCATGAGATGTGATAACTCAGACTCAGATTAGGTGCCTGTTTAGTGTTCATCTCACTGTGTACTTACTGCAGCCTATGGATATCAATGGCCAGGGAAACCAGGGAAGCTGTCCTCTGCTTCACACTCATTTCTCTCTATCATCAGTTGTCTTTCAGAAGACAATCCTGTCTCTGTGCCTGAAACTGCTCTGGATCACCATGCTTACACTAATATTACTGTTCTGGACAAGCTTATACCATTTCCTTTTGATGAATCTCTGAACAGATTCACCAAGAAGTTCCCCACCTACAATGACCTGAGAGGCCCGTAGCTCTTCCCTGAAGGGATCCCAGCTGCCTGGCAAGCCCCTCTCAGTGAGCCCTCCTCCACGAGTCATCCACCTTTTCCAACAAACCACTGGGAAATATGAGGGAGACCACACAACCCAAATTTCTGACACAGAACATCGGGTAACATTAACGTAGTGAACCTGGAAGCCATTGCAATGGCTAACAGAGGCAGCAGAGACCTGTGTTGCATAGCAGGCATCGCCACAGATGGAGGTGAGCTTATCCTGCTAGGAGAAAATGTATCTCTCCAAGAACTGCACAGAGGATCATTTGACTTGTCTTGCCAATATCTTTTGATGATGAGACTAGAGTGAAAGAAACTCATGTCAATGCAAGATGATGTTCCCAGATATTCTGGCAGTAGAAGTTTTGAAAAATGTAGTTGAAACAGCATGATAAAATATGAAACAAACAGATGTGAATGCTTCAAAGCAAAACAGAAGTGGAAAAGTTGATACCTCAATCAGGAAAATAAACTTTATTCTGTGAAGCAGCATTTATTTCTGTAGGTTTAGAAGTAAATAGAAGACACCACAATTTTGTCCATAAATATAATAGAAATGTAATTTTTACATACCCTTTTGAACTAGAAATTGACAGGAAATAGATTTTTCAAAATAATGCCTAGCTGTTTTTTCATACCCCTTTTGTAGAGTAACTCTTTTTTTTTTTTTTTTTTTTTTTTTTTTTTTATCAGTGTGACTGTAAAGCATAAACTCAGAAAGAAAAGCTGAGCACAGTTTGATTCAGAGTGCAAAGTAAATCCCAAAACTGAAATTGTGGATTTATTACTAAGAATGTTTTGGAGAGCAGGCAGAACCCTGTAAGCATGAAATCATTTTCTGTGTGCAGTCATAAATCTTGAAAGCACTATTTTTATCAGCAAGAGAAGTAAGTGATGACTCATTTTGACTTTGTGCATTTGTTCATCATCTTGTTTTCTTTGTTTTGGTTTTATTACCCTCCCGTACGTAGATTCTCTTCAGAGGGTTAGAGCATCATCTCCACCTATTTTTATTCTCTGAATGCCACCAAAACATTCGCAATGTTTAGAGGAAAAATGAAAGCTTTGTGCTTAGCACAGACTAAGACGGGTCTATTAGCTGGTCAGTTAGTGACAGGTATTGACAGAATTCCCAGTCAAAAGTAGAGGTGCAGGAACAGATCAGGTGGGGAAACTCTGAGGATTTAGCACAGCGATGCATAGCTTTACACAGACTGTGTAGCCCCTGTCCCACAAGGTTGGATCAGTTTCAGTTCATAGGAAAGAGGCCAAAAGGAGTATATATGAGGTCAAAATTTGTGGCTTTTTCATGAGTCACCTACCATATATTCACATGGTGGAGATGGCAAGGAGTAAGTGGTTTTAGCAGTGCTTCCTCACCAGGGCGGAGAGCGGCATGAAACCCAGCTGGACACATCCCCTATGGTCTGTTTACATCTGTATTTTCAGTGACTTTGTTATACCTGCTCTGAAGTCATACGTGCCATGTCTGTCTATAAATCTTTCTCTACAGTTGTTTATCACTCAACTTATCTGTCTTTTAGGTGTTAATTTAATAGAAGACTAATCAATTATAATACTTTTGATAAAGATCATACTTTTCAGTTGTTGATCAAGCCAAACACAAATCAGATTTTATATTAAGGTGACAGATGAAGGAAGTGAGCATGTCAGGGCTGGGCACTGCAGTGGGCAATTCTTGCACTGTAGTTGTGTTTTCTTGCTATCAACTATCTCACATTTTTCTAATTTCATTCCCCAGGATATTTGTTACTGTACAGATCATGATATCATAGAATAAATCAGGTTGGAAGGGATCTCTGCAGGTATACCGTGTTGTATCCTCCTTGAAAAAAAAATACAGAGTGACATTTTCAAATGTCATGAGAATAATTAGAGTGTTTGTCTTCCCTTCCTCTACACACAGGAAAAGGTTTCATTAGAACAAATTGTTTCTTAGCAATTGTACTTGGGGTCAATAAATCAGGTCATATGCTTACTGGGACCATCCCATACATTCCTGGGACTACTCTGACAAACGTTAGTATCAGTTGCACCATATTTACTTAGCTGCATTTGGAACGAGAATCTAGCCTTCATACTATTTTGCTTTTTGAAAATTTGCTAAAAAAATAAAGTGGAATTTTAATTGGTAATGGTCTATACAGTACCACAAACTAGAAATAGCAGGTCTTTCTAAACTAGTTCTTTGCCCTCCTGCATACTGCTGTGAAATCTACCACAGAAATAGTCTAAATACTTTGATTCACAGTATTTATACTTCAAAACTTGAAATACTGTTTTTAGTTCAAGGCTTCATCAAATCCACAGTGTTCTTCTGAAGGTGTTGCCCTAAGAACTCTCTAACCCTCAAAACACATGCACCATCAACAGTTTTGGAGGAGAGAGGAGACTCATCTTCAAAGAGATGCCCCAGCAGCCACCTGGTTAGTGTGTTTGCCTGCTAATGTGTCAAGAGAAGGTGTGCTCATGACCATGGGTTTGCAGAACACATGAAGTGTCAATAGGCTCATGATACAGGGCACAGTTGTGCAGCCCTCAAATGATGATGATGATGATGATGATGATGATGACGACTGCAAGTCACCAATGGTGCAATGGGCTGACACTTATTTTTTTCATAAACAAACCTCTGATTTTTCTAAAAAGCCTGTGGGAGAAAGTGGATGCAGTGTGACATTGGAAAATACAGTTTCAGCACAATACCCAACCTGCTTTGCATGCAGCTATTGCTCAAATGAGAAAGAATGAGTGTCATGAGCCAGCTGGACACATCTTTTGCCCATCTGTTCCATATTTATTTATTTTTTCAACATTTGATTTACTGTTTAATGTTTATATTTCTCATATTTGGTACTCAGTGGAGAGCTACAAAAAGCCATCAACACTTCCTTCCCTCCCCAGCCACCCTGGAATTCCCACAGTCAAACATGGCTGCAAATCCAAGCACAAGTTTTGTCACCAAGCAGATTGGCATTTTATTTATATGCTTACAACACTTGCAATAACTGTATATTTTCCAGCTATCTTCAGGCACTCATCATGTCAGCAGCATAATATTCTCCAGGATAAAATAATGTCCAATTTGACTTGGGAGTTTTCTCCTTTCCTTTCAAAGAATAAATAAATTTCTACAAGATGAACAAATCATAATCCTAAATCTAGTAGAGGAGTAATCCTAAATCCTCAGACCCTTTCTTCACTTTCCACCTCCAAAAGATAAGAAACACAATGTGTTTATTCTTGGAAAATTTAACAGTTATTCTTGGGGGAAGAAGTGGAGGGAAATGAATCCTAATGCTGAATGTGTCTCATAGGATATGCCTTTCAGTTCCGATTAAGTCAGTCATCACATGTTTGGGTATTGTCAAGGCTGCTAACCTGCTTTGGAAAGCAATTTCACAGATAGAGTCTCAATAAATTACTTTAGTTTTGTCTTACAAGACTGTTTCTTCATACTTGTTAATATTTGTATTGTAGCTCTGCTGCTGGAGGGACACTAGAAAAGAGAACTGGGAGAAGAAAAGAGTTGCCATGTGACCATAACCTTAATAAGCATTTAATGATACAAGAGATCCCCTAACAACCACCACTCCTGGCAGCACAGAGAGTTAGAGCCAGATCAGTTTGTTCTTGCTTAGAACAGCTAAATCCTAAGCATTTCCAAACATTTCAGACCCTGCAAGTCTAGGAGGCCTACATGCAGGAACAGCAGTTTTGAAGGGGCTGCAGACCACAATACATGGTTTGTGACTGGTTTTACTGCAGCTCAGCAGCAAGCACTGTCACAAGCACTCTCTACTATTTTTGCTGGGTCAGGAATATGATCTGAAGTTACTGGTTTTACCATCACTGCAGGGAAATCTGATTTTCCCTGGAAGGAACAACCATTTGAAGTGTTATCCTGAACATCTAAGCTTGGCAATATCTGCCATTTTTTCATTGATCCATTTCACATTCCATTGTTTGGAAGATCACAGCTATGCAGCTCTTACTTGTTGCCTTGTATCCAGTATATGGCTATGCAACTGCATACACACAAAAACTCACTTTGGAAACAACCCACTTCTTATCTGCGGTCCTACTATCACGCTCATGACACCAGTTCTGGATCTGCTATTTCACTTGGGTTTGTAAATACTTGTGTGGAACTGCAACAGTCAGCCAGACGGGACAAGAAAAGAGGATGGAGTTTGAACCAACCATGAGGACAGAGCAGGAGGTAGCCAGGAAAACAAGTGTTCCCACTGTTGTCATATACTGCCTGAGTAGCATGAAAGGATAACTTCCTTTCAGATATTTTGGTATTTTGTTATTTAAAACCTTGTTACTGAAAACATAGTATCCAGTTCATTTTACTGTGATGATGGTGAACTACAGAACAATCCAGGTTTCCTGCTTTTGATATTGTACATATCAAATTGTATTGTCCCTCATTCCTGCTGTTTGCCTGATTTCCAAAATTTTTATTTATGATTATCTATCTTCAGTACCTGGGCTGTTGTACTTCTATAAGCAGTAGTCACAGTACAATGAATTTTGGATTGAGCATCTCTCACTTAAAATCACTTTTGTTTCCTTGTGTGTCCTAAAAGTTTTCGTGGTATCTATTTAATTAAGCCTGTTCTGTCTAGTCCATTTTTTTTTTAATTTCAGTGGGATAGATTTTTTTCAGAAAAAGAGGACACAGAGGGGAATTGTTTAGGAAAAAAGTCAAGGTAGTATTTGTAGTAACAAATCCTGTGCTCCCGAGCTGCTTGGGAGCAGCAGTATATTTACTGCCAGGAGAGCAGGCAGCCTGGAGAGCTCCAGCAGGACTGGGCTGCCCAGGTGGATATGCCAGAACCAAGAGGCTGAAAATGCTCATATCACTGAAGTTAGCTGGTCAGGAGAAACAGCACCAAGACAATTCCTAAGCAAATTTTCTGCAGGGCTTGACAATAAATAGATTAAGGCTGGATGGGCTGGGCAGAACAAAAACGGTTATAGAGCATGTATAGTCCTGGAGATCTTGAGAACGATCTAAAAAGATTTAGGTATTTTGGGCATATGTTTAGGGCAGCATCAGACCTACTCTCACCTATGGGACCTGCCTGGCAATTGCACACTGCAACATGCAGGAAATGTAAGGCTGGACTCAGTAGGGCCCTATTGTCTGCAAGCAGATGTGTATTCCACCTGATGCAGCTTTTTGCCTCTTAGCTGAGCTCTATCACAAGTGGAGGGGATGATTTAAAGTTGTTCTAGTTTTTCTTCATCCAATTTCATGACACAGTGTCACAAGATATAGTCAAGGATCTGTCTGGCAAGAGAAAAATTATTTTTGAAGCAAACTTCTTATGCTCTGTTACTGGTACCGTGCCAAGATTATCTTTATTTGTGCATGTGTAGGGCCCAAGAGTTAATAGCTATATTTAATCAGCAGAAAGCACTTCTGCAATTAACTTTATTTGGAACAATATCTGGCTTTATAACATTGATTTTACACTTTATTGGATTGATTGTTATATTGCTGTAGGAGGACCACAGCATTTTATGTATGATTACTATCGTTAAAGACAAAGCAGAGTTAAAAGACTTACCACCTGCCATGGTTATTACAGGTAACTAAGAGAAAATAGAAATAGCTGCAGAAATGAAAATCATAGAATCATTGAATAGTTTGGGTTGTAAGGGACCTTTAAAGGTCATCTAGTCAAACCCTGCTGCAATGAGCAGGGACATCTTCAGCTAGATCAGGTAGCTCAAAGCCCCATCCAACCTGACCTTGAATGTTTCCAGGGATGGGGCATCTACCATCAAACTGGGCAACCTGTTCTAATGTTTTACCACCCTCATTGTAAAAAATGTCTTCCTTATATCTAGTCTGAATCTACCTTCTTTTAGTTTAACCCCCCCCCTCTATACCCACACCAGCTTTCCTCATGATCCTCATGACCTTTGTCATGAACCCAATCATAACTGATCAGATTTGATGCAAAGAGCTGGTGTTTTCTTGTCTCTGTATTAATATCCAGCACCAGTGCCATGGAATCAAAGAGAAAAAGCAAAACCCTGGAAAGAGCTGGAAAGAACAAAAAGTTCCTCCAAACAAAGCCTGTGTCTGCGCTTCCCTCCCCAGATCTCTCTCGCAGACCAACCTGGGCAAGGCAAATGCCAGATGATGTGTAGTACTGGTGAATCAGTGTGGCTCACCCTGAGCACAGTGCGTGAGTCCCAACTAGGATTAATGTACCTGATGATAGCTAAATATTCTCCACCCACTTTAGCCAACTCATGTAGGAGGTATGAATGTGTGTGCAGGGAGAAAAATGATCAGATATTATTCCGTACATTGTTCTTCCTATTGTTAAGGCGAAAAACGTTCCATTCTGTGTTTTGTTGCAATGCTTTCATTAAAGTACACAGACACACCCCTGGAAGAATGGAAACAGTGGTTAAAGAAGATAAAATGACAGAACCACTGTAATAAAAAAATGCTTAATTTATTAATAGCTTAAAAAATATCCTAACCAAAACTACTTATATGACCAGGTTTTGTTACCAATTTAGTAACTGCTGTCTTTCTCCTTCTGTTCCTAGGCTCTTTGTTTACTCGTGTATAGGAGACTTTCTGGGATCTGATCCTTTTGGAGGCAAGGCCTGTGTCTAAGTTCTGTAACTACATAAATAACTGAGAGTCAGGCTGTTTCTGTGGGCTAACAGCAGTGTAATAGGATGTGGGAGAAAATTGGGAGCTCAGAGACGCTGTTGTTGAAGGGAGCCAAGCCTCTGTCTTGTCCAGAGAGTGAGGATGCCACATCCCTGAGACAAGAATAGCAGGTTGTGTGGTGGCTGGGAACTCCAGGACTTATCTTATATGGCTCTTCTGCTTCCTTTTCTGTCTGCCAAGAGCTATTAGCCACACACATGCACAAACAAAACCAAGAATAGACATGCTTTTAAAAAGCTTGCACTTGAATTGCGGCTTAAAAAAGCATATGTATACAGCCAACAAAGCCAACAATATCTCCCAACCAGTCAGTTACACTCATTATTTCTTGTAAAATACACTCTAAATACTCCACTACTCTCCCCAGTCAGCCCTCCCACACCACAGTGGAGGATGGCTGGATGCAGCTTCCTGCCCTTGCACTCTGCTTTTGACTCTATTCAGGAAGAATTAGACATGCCATACTCCATCTTGTGACTTAGTTGATGTCTCTACAGGAGCAATGGTATTTCTTTTTCATGCAACAAGAAGCTCAGTGATGGGGAAAGGGGAAAAGAAAGTTTTGGGTCCAATAGTGTCCCACGTAAATCCATTCACACACCCAGTGCAGCAGGGCTCATTGTAGATGGATCCTGCAGAAGAGCATCCTTGTGGGGTCTACTGTGCTCCTAAAACAACTACTACACTTCGATGTTTAAAATCTTTCACTGGGAAGTAATCAAAAGGTAAAGAATTCATAGGCAGGAAAACACTGAACAATTTGCAAGATACAAGAAAGTCACAACAGGAATTGACTGAAGGTTTGATTAGGCTCATTAGTCTATAGATGTTGAAACTCACTAATTAATACTGAGTGTTGTTATTGATTATTTAATTAGCAGTCTCTGATCCACTGCAGCTGCTGAATATTGTACTGTAGTTATTTCCAACAAGAGAATATTGCCTTTCTTTCTTATCTCTTAGAAACAAAGTTAAGAAAATAGTTTAGTGCAAGGTTCCAGAATAGCAATTCCAGGGAATCAAGTCTTTTAATTATGTAAAGTACCGCAGTGCAAACTTTTCCGATTGCCATGACAATGTGTCTAACACTGCCATGGAGAAGCACAGCACAAGGTGTTGAGTGGGTGTTTTGTACTCCTTGCTTATTAAAACCTTGGTCTCTGCTCAAACTTTCGCAAGAGCTCCCAGTTAGTGCTGACTGTGGTGATGGTTTTGACCATGTGGATGCTTTTCCTCTAGGAAATGGAGTGAGGCCCCACTAAAGCTTTGAAACAAGGATTCCTCAGTAGGAAAACAAATCAAAAAAGAATAGCATCTCTGAATGCGGTTTAAATTATATGTTTGCATTGTATCAAAAATCCTTCAGATATCAAGCTTATAAAAAATGTATTATGAGGAAAACAATGATAAATAATAATACCAAAATATATTTTGTTCTTTAAGATAACAGTAGCAATTACTTTTCAGAAAACAGAGGAGATCAGTGATAGGGAGCAGTTAATATTAGCAACAGGCTGCAAATATGCGATAATTTTACACAAAGCCACTACTATCACAAGGTATTACTTAAATTATTTCTCTGTGTTCTAAAAATCATTTAGGCCAGCCATACCTGACTCTTAGTGCATATTGGTATCTGTTATTATTAAAATAAATCAATTCTCTAAAGATATCATTGAAAGAACTTTTTGCATTTCAAAGAGGTTTTGAGCAGTATTGAGCATTTCTATAGAGACAGAATGACTTAAGGTCAATGCAATTTTGTCTCCATCAAAATTCATTATACATGTTGGGAAATGTAACAATGAGAGAAGACTGGGAATCTCCAGAGGATGTATAAAGGTTCATAAGCTTTTGGCTTGGCATCATTAGCAAATTCTTACCCATACAAATTGAATAGAAGGAAAACAGAGAAACAGAATGGAAGAAAACTCCTGCATACATGCATGCTAATCCATATGAGCATTCAGACAACAGACGTGGCAGCAGCAGAGACACAGCTCAGAGAAAGCCTGAATGGCCTGCAAGTAGTCCCAATGTGTGAGAGAGACCAGATCAGAGCAGACAGAACGAGTTTACTGCTGCTACCAAATTTCAGTGGCTTTGACGTTTCTCACTTGAAGTTTCAGCCTTGTAAGCGTGGACTGGGAGGCGGTATTCCTGGCAGAGGAAGAGGGCTTTTACTTTTTTTTTTTTTTTTTTTTTTAAATCATCAGTAGCATGTTATTAACCAACACCTGGCCAGAGATTCTAAGAAAGTCATCAGGGAGGCTCAACTATGCAAGCACAAATCTAAGAGATCATTCTCAAAGCAAATTTATGCATCCCTGGACCTCCCTGGCCTTCTTAATCCAAAAGCCTCATAACAAAATCATTCTTGTAAAATACAAATTTAATCCTAGTAGGAACTATCCTGATGAGTACGAGTAGTCATCACTTGGATGTTTAAGCCAAAGGCAAAAGGCCTCTAACTTTCCTACTTCAGCTTATTTCTTGAAAACAGGATGCCCTGTTTGTTGAACCAGTAGGAACATCAGTCTCAGCAGAAAGAGCTCCGTCAATGCACAGGGAGAAATGCTAGACATTTTTTTGTCCCTGTATTAACTTTTTGTAGCAGGAATTGCTCTGGAAACAGGATAGTTTAATGAAATTGTGTCTTCTCATGTTCACCACACATACTCCCTCTGTATTTGAACTAGATTTGGCTCAGGTGATCATTCAAATTGTCTATGCAACTAGTCAAAACAGTAACAGCTGAAAGGGAGAGATGAGCAGACATTTGTTCAGGAATAGCTGTACTGTGGAAAGATGATTCAAAGATCCCTGTAATAATGTTTTTTTAAGTATTGAGGGATACCAGATATTTTCAGCTTTTTGAAACAATTTCATTCACCACCTTTTTGTAGGTTTCATGTTTTGTTTGATTTATTCCTCACAGGCTGTTCTGGGAAAAAAAAAAAAAAAAAGTTTGACTTTTCTTTAGAAAAATCCAAAATGTGTCAGAGAAAAGGCAAATTGGCATTTCCACATATCCATTAGATGAACTGGTCAAGTAATTAGATTTATCCACTGTTAGCATGGAAATGGGAAGTTCTGTTTTCATTCATTGCATACAAAGTTCTGCTCTACTGGGATGGCCGGTTCTTAGCACAGAATCAGCTTATCAGCTTTACAGTTCAGTCTGGGCCTGAGCAAAACATAAATTTGGTCTTTTGGGCAGAGAAATGTATGTTCAGTCCTTTTCATATATTGTACCAACCTCTTTGGATCAAGCTACCAAGCAGACTTTAGTTTTCTTATTTTTCTTCTGGGTACAGCCAGCCCAGTAGTTCTGCCACATGTTAGCACTCCTGGACTTCTGCTTACACAAGATGTTCAACGAGACATGCTCAAACTATTACTCCTAACTAGGAAGAGATTTCTTCCCATCCCATCTCAAGCCACAGTGACCCCATCTGGCTATTTATGCTCTGTCTCCACTAGACCATTTTACTGATCTTCAGGCCTGCAGACCTCTGTCTTCAGGTGAGCATGAGCAGCCAGAGTTGCTATTTGTCCTCTGCCGTGGATTTTGATGGAATGGAGTCAAGTTCAGGATGTTTGGAAAAAGCTGGGAACTTACATTCATGCTAAATCTAGGCCTAGTATCCCTCTACTAATTGACAGACAGAGAAGCTTTCTGAAGTGCTCTGAATTGCCCTTCTGTAGACTCTGTTTACTTAGTGTATCTGGGTTTGTAGGGAGCGAAACTGGGTTTTACATGTGACTGAACAAGTGTATGGGAGTGAAATTCATTGACATCTACTAGACACAAAGACAACATCTCTGGCTGGGCTGCAAAACATCAAAGGCTAGAAGAGTGTCCTGGGGAAGTAACTTTGCACATTTACTCCATTTTTTGACTCTTTCTGAGCCATTTTCTCTCGGTTACATCTATGAGTACTGTGCATTTACTTATAGCTACAGTGTGCAACACGCTGATCCCAGAGAAGCTGAAAATCTTCACCTGCCCCAGAAGATAAATGATACACTGCAGTTCAGCTCTCTCAACACACCAGAAATTTTCACAGTAATGTTAAACCTTGCCTGTGAAACTTTTGAATATCTGACTCGCAGATACCCCTCCCTCTCTAATCATTGAGCAGTCTGACCACCAAACTTATGGCAATGAATTCCACCAGCTGTCTAGATGCTGATTTACTTCAGTATTCTCAGTGTTAAAACTGAAGATAGACCTTTTCCTTCATCTCAGAAAGGCAGAATTGCAAAAAGGGGAGGTTGTAGGTACCTTGTCCGGTGAAGTCTTAAATAAGCAGCCTGCAAAGAAGAGACTAGAGTTCTAAAAGTGAAAAAGATCAGCACTCTGGAGCATGCAAGGACACATGACACGTTACTATATTTAGGACAAAGGATGTGCTAAGCATGTGTTTCAGATACTTAATAGACAGTAACAATCTATTTTAAGGAAAAATTCTGGAGTTATTTCCTACACTTAGAACCCAGTCAGAATGCACTGAAGATAAAGCCAAAATGTTCACGAACTTTAGAGGGCTTTGGATCAGGATCTTACAGGACAGCAAACATCAAGAAAACAGGTCACATTGTGTTTTAGCTGTGCCCAGTGCCAAGGACTGCTTCTTTTGTTAAGACATTTTTGGTATAATAAAGTCATAGAGAGCATCCTGGGAATTAATTTGCCCCTTTTCTAAAACCAGACAGTCTGCTATATAATGTAAATGACACTTTCAGACTCTGTAATGGCTTTCATACTTGGTAATAAATCAGTCACTGCTGAGATGCCAGGAAAGTTATAAAGAACTCTGCAGCGTAGCAAAGCCTTGAGGTGTGTTGACATGTAGAGAAAACAAGAGCACAGTTGCAGTATTCCTTCCTGAATCAAAACAGTGTTTCATTCTAACATCTTGACCTACCTTAACTTCACCAGGAGAGGAGGAATGGGAAATGCATGATTAAAATCTGCCTTTACTATCACTGAAAATTGAGGGGGAAAGCCATTGTACATACCTCTTTGTATGCCATCTGTATTTTTGTCAAACTCCCTCATATCTGCAAAGCAACAGTGTTCAGAAAAGTCCTAAGGCAACGCCTCAGAAACATTTTTCTTAAAGTTGCAATGGTTAATCGTGTTATAACATAAATCTGAAAAAATTTTTCCCACACCAAGCAACATTTCATGCCAGGTTTATGTAACCTTTATAGTATGTTCCCTTCACATACGGTTGTCTGTCTGAAGACTATCTGAGTAAGGTTTGTAGGGAATTCTGCTAACCACATTAAATCAAGGAAAGAGAAGGTATGTTTTGTTGTGATGAATCTCATTTTGCTGTTTTAGCCCTGCCATATGCTCAGTTCAAGGAAATATGGTACTCCTTCCTTGCAATTGTACGAAGAGGAATTTTTAGGTTATTTAACTTTGAAGACTTTACAGACTAAATTAAAATATATTTTTTCTCCATTTTGACATAAATGCACACCCACATGTGAGAAAGTATATCCCACAGCAAGACACATTTATAGAAAAGCCAGCTATACATATTGTGCTGCATCAACACTGATAGCAGTGGAAACAAAAAAAATCAAGTTCATGTCTGTGTTTTGCCTATGTCCAGTTATTGCCTGAGTTGGACAGAATGACAGTTTGTAGCACTTGCTAAAACTATACTTTGCCTGATGTCAAAGAGAATTGCCTTATGCAACAATAATATGTTTCAAAAAAATCTTGACAGTATTATTTAGGAACAAAAAATATTTGTAAGCCTTTTTCATCCATCCTCACCCTGAAAACACAAACCAGTAGCTGCTTATAATAGTTCCTAAAATAGAAAATTAAATATTAACTCAGGATAAATTGGGCTGAAATGAAACAGCTACACTTGCAGCAAGCAGCTTAGATCTCAGATCCTTGCTCCATAAGGTTTCAGGTTTTGCTAGGCAACTGTACATGCACCTTTTAAATTTTAAAGGCATCGCAGCTATTGTCTGGGGGAGTGAAACATAAATGTTTCACATCATTTGGCTACCTGAGAAAGTCTTTATGGTGAGAAATTAGCTATGTATGTGTGGTCAGTTTACATTAGCGAAGGAAAATGTAGAGAGAATTGTTGGGCATTTTCAGCGCATAAAGACTTTGGACAAAACAAATTGGACAACCCAGTGTAAATTAAAAAAGGCAGTTAATTTAGTATATTGCATAACATAGTCTGCAGCATTTCTAGTTCAGTGTTAATGAAACATTTCTGCTAGTTATGAAAAATAACACTAATTACAATCAAAGTAAGTAAAATGTACACAAATCTCTTAGCAGAAGCAAAATATCCCGGGTAAAATTCTGAAGAATTCTGATCAGATGTTGTTCTTAGTGTGATTCTGGTTATGAAGTCTTGGTTTACTAAATTAACTACATGAAGAACATGTTTGACCAGGAATTCTGAAGTTTCTTCCCTGAACGTGACATTAGCTCTGGAAGATTTCACTTGATCAAAAAAAAGTATGCAAAGTTGGACACAATTATATTACAAGACCTGGCACTCATAATATGTATCTTTTCATCAGGCAGGAAAGGGAACAAGTCACTAAAGCCGTGTTGTCCCATGAGACATGATTTGACACAAGTAGTGCAATGGAGCATTTGAATTGCAAAGAATCCATGTTTTAATCTCTAAATTACATCCATGTTGATAGCCATAGGAATAGATATTCTTTCTAAAGATGTTGGTGGTTTTTTTGTTAGTAATGGTATTAATATTAGTATTTATATTAATGGAGTGTTTGCAGGTTCTTATTCAGGACTAGGGCTTTGTTATGTCAGATGCTACTAACATGAGAGCAATCATGATCCCTCACTGAAAGATCTTCCAAATCAGACTTCTTCAATCATTTATTTATAATTATATTATTTTTCTTATGAGCCAGCCTGTTCCTCAAGCCAGAAACAATTTGATTTTTAAGAGATCAGAGTTGAACCATTATCAGAAGATGTGTCAGTAATAGTCTTCCTCACATTAATGCTGGCGAATATCTATTTAAGACCAGATATACCACACCATAATGTCTATTAATGAGAGCATTAACTTCAGACTGGGTTAATGCCAGAAATTGCTTAACACTGGCTTATATTTAACATTTTTACTAACTATATTTCTATAGTTGTTTCAGTAGGCAAGTTATTAACCGAACTCTGTCATTAATTTTCATCATTCTTTCCCTGATTTCACTTTGTCTATAGGAATAGCCACTTAAATATTAGAACAATACTACTACTACTACTACCACAGTTTGGGTTAGTCTGTTTAAAGTATAACTGTTGCTGGGAAACTATATGTTGCAGCTTATCCCAAGAATAAATGGAGAACCTGAGACAGTAAGATTTTATGTTTCTTTAAACAAAAAAAACCCAAAACAAACAAACAAACAAGTATATTTCTTTCCATTCCTTTCCAACAAGCAGGAATTTTCTCACCCACAATGTCAAGTACAGGAGAACAGAAGCTGGCACTTGCCACTGGAGTACCTGCATGCCTGCAGAAGCTGCTCTCAGAAAAGTAGTTTCTTTTCCCATATAGCCATGAGATGATGGAGCAGATTCAATCCTGACACCCACTTCTAACTAACTTGCAGAGTAACTAGAAAGCTTAGATTAAAGCCTTTCGCTTCTAAAATAAAATGTCTGCAGGACCAAGCCTTAACAATTATGAAATGGGAAGAATCAGGCATAGTGTGTGGAGAATACAAATGCTACAGAAAGTGGCCGGCAGGTAGCCGAATTATTTTGGCATGCCTTTTTTTAATAACTGCTATGGCTGGGAGGAGGCTGTAGGCACTCAAGTCTGACAGAATTGTTCTCTCATTCTCCTGGAACCAGTTAGGTAAGTAAACAGGAGGAGGAGCCTAGAGAAATTATGCAGGAAGGCTCTATGTATCTGTCACCCTCTCAGATAGCCTTCAGACAGGAGTCCACAGGAGGCAGCTGCCTTCAAAGCATTGCAATCCATTTAGAAACAGTTCTCGCTGGATCCCTGCTTCTCTTCTCTTTGTGTACTTTCACTACACTCAGCTGAAAACCTAAATGGCTTCAAATAAGGGCCTGAAATTGGCTAAAGTTCCAGAAAAAATACTGCTAAGATCATACTGTGCTAATTAGTGCTGGGCAAATGTTTAAAGACAGAACCATAAATAAGGAAATGCTCTGTTTGTAGTCAAGCATTACAAAATCCACTTAGTATGGCAATTGTGGTAGGGCATACTGGTGTCTGAGAAGACAGAAATGAAAGTTGAAATTTGACATACAAACTAATTAGTCAACAAGGGAGTAATACATTTCAAAGTTTCATAGACTTTCACAGTCAGCTAAGGGCTTACACAAACTTTGTTCTATTGTATGATCAATACGAGCACAAGCACTGTTTCAGAAATCACAGTAATGTTTAGCTACTTCAAATTCTTATTGTCAAAATTTCAAAAGGAACTAATTCTGCACTAATGAGCAAGGAACCTGAAAGGTTTCTTGTTTGTAAATTAGGTTTAGTTTAATCTGGAAGAGTTCAAAGAAAGCAGCTATGACTATTGAGGATGTAGTGTAGTTAATGGTGGTTTAAGGATTTCAGTAATAGAAACATCTGCTTACCTTCAGATCCAGGTTTTGGGAAACACTGCAGCAGCAATTTCCCACAACTGTAAGACAAAATCTTAATGACAGAATCTGCCTCCTCAGCCCATGTTAAAAAGTACTAACACAAATCACTTACTCTAAGTTCAGACTGGGCTTCTGCAGGGTTTAGGAGACCTCATGGAGGACTGAAGATGGTCCCATTGTGTTATATGCTTTGCAAACACATAAAAATTACCATCCTTGCCTCATGACAACCACAACAACAGGCTTCAAGTATGGGAGAGTATACAGAACATATTACTTACCACAGAAGATAGTGATTTCAGTAGACCAAAACAACCGAACCACTCTCAAGATTGGTTTGGAAGCATCATGGCAAAGGAGACCATAGGGAAGGTTTCTTGTGGATCTTTTCTTCTCAGGCAGAAAGATCAACAATGACAATAACGTGGCAAGAGAACCTGGTCTTGCAGATCAGTTTAAACATGTAAGGTAAGGTGGCAATGTACAGGTGTAACCATCACAGTACTGAATGAGAACTGCAGTGTCCCACTCTGTTCAAGATTTTTATAATCCTTACTGGAAGCAACTTCAGCAAGACACAGAAGCCAAAGTGAGACTGTTGAGGACCAGGACAGCAGCACACAGGACAGCCAAGGAACTGATACATGAATGGCAGAAGGGCAGAAAAAGCTGGAGGGGAAGCGGACTCACTGGGCAGCTTTAGGTAGGTTTGACTCATCAGAAAAAGTGTCAAAAGAAATAACCACAAGTAGTAAAGGGGAGCTGAAAATGAATTGTGCCATGAAGAAGAGCCAAGCAAAGGAAAGCAGCCAAGAAATCTCCATCTCTGTGTATGTCAGAAAGTGAGAGAAGAGAGTTGTAGGAGGGGAAGTCAACAAGAGGTTTTGATGAGGGGAAGGACAAGTACTCTGTCAACTTTCTCTTTGAGGAAAGCTACAAGATCCCATGCAGCAAGAGAAGCGGAGACAGAAGAGGAGGATGTAAAAGAAGTGACACAAACATAGTAGAAAAGCAGCAGACTACTACTAAATAAAGATGCCTTGGAACTGGGTCTGTCCCCAGCTACCCCCATCCTGCCCTGCTCCCTGGCTGGGAGTGGCCAGGCAGAGCATCATCAGCAAGGGACTAGCCCCCACTCCCTGTCCACCTGAACTGGTCACTAGACACCCTCATTTTTGTCAGTCTGGCCAGGGGTGAGAAGGACATAAAGGCTTCCTAAATTTTGCTCTCCTTCAAACTTCTCTGGAGTGTGAACTCTCTCCAGTGACCAAAGCAGTGACTCTGAGACTCTCACCCTCTACCTTACGGAGCAGATTCACCCCAAGAACACTGACGTCAAACAAGGAAGGAGTTACCAACTCCACATTTTGGAGTTGGGTGTCTCAATTCCATCAGCTTCCAGCTTTAGTGGTCTCAAAATGTGATCCTAAATGTCTTAAAATTACTTTAAAATAGGGCTGCTTAAGACCCCACATATCCTCTGAAATGATAACCTAAATTAGTCCAAGTACTCAAATAATATCCCACTCACTGAAGACACTATGTCTTAGTCATCAGCCAAAAGTCTTATGCTACATGTTATGAAAAATACAACAAATAATTTAAATTGAACTTCAATGCTATATTTGGGCTTTAAAATGTGCCCTTATATCAGAAATCAGGATCAGACTATATGTTGATTTAAAACAGCAGGAAAGGAGTAATAAAGTGTGTTCTGGAAGTAGGTTACATAGTTCTGAAGCAGAACTAACTAAGCTATGGAGCAGTGTATTATCATACTACTCCCAGGATCGTTGTCATAGGAAACAGCATATTTGCCATGGGATGTGCATTATTTGTCCAAGGAAAGTGTAAGAAAAATTCCAGCACCCTTTCTTTAGGAAAATTTTAATGTCCTCCATTACTCCTTGAGTAATCACTCCTTAGTCAAAGCCTTGCAAGTAAAGACAACAGTTACAGTGGGGTGAGTTGAGATGAATTTACACTCTACCCATTGCAATTCTGATGTGGGACTGTACGGAGAATGCAAACCTGGATCTAGATTACCAACATGGTTTACACTATTGGTAATTCCTCAGGTAAAGTTCTTTCAAGTAGCTTTTGTCCAGAAAATATTTTAAATACAAATCCAAACCTATTCTCACCAGATATTTTTCTTATACAGTTCCTAAAGGATCCAATTCTTTCAGTTTCTAAGTGTCTTCTGTGAAGTACTGAGCACTGTCAGTTTTCACGGTCATCAATCATTTCTTCCAGCACAGAAATTCAAGACACTTTCCCCTCTAAGGACCATTAAGGTCAATGAGGAGCAGGAGATGGGTGATGAGAGAAACAAATGCATGTAGAACTGCCACTGCTGATCTGGGGAACCAGGTACAGAGAACAGGACTCTAACTACTAAAGTGGTCTTTGTTAAGAAACCTGCTGTAGTACTCCTTTCTTATACCATTAGTGTCACAATTTTGTGAAAATATACTGATTTCATTTGACACTCCTAACCCTGTGACTGCTGTGTAAAGAATTTAACCACACTGTCTGTTAGAGCCTCCAAGGCTTCCACAGTCAGCTGAGGGTTTCAGTGCTTCCATTTGTGATATATGAATAATGCATATGACTTTAACATCTCAGAAATCTTATTAGCCCTGCTGTAATAGGGCTTCTTATTATCAGAACCAAAGTTTCCATGAGGTTTTATGTGTGATAAAAGTAACAATGAAGTGTGAAACATACTTCCCTGCTAAAATCAATAATCACTCAAATCTGTGTAAGTGAACTCCATATATATAGAGGGGAAAGAATCTCCCTGCCAGCTGAAGAGAATGCCTGTCCTTAACAGCTCTGTAATTGCAAAAAATGGCCATCATCCCTCATCTTCTCTCTTCTAAATGTGCTTTCACTTGTGTATTCATTTGGCAGTCCGTATGATGATTATTGCACATTTAGTGCTGGGTATGTGTTGCTGGTTTCAGCAGCAAAGCCAAAAGTTGGTTACCACTGTGTGTCTCCAGAAGAAGAAATGAGTGGTCAAAACCTGGCCTGAAACTAGACAGTATGTACATAGAAATGGATCACTAAGATACCCAGTGTATTTTTATTTATTGTCCTAGAATGGCTTTTGAATGTGAGCAAACGGGAAGCCAGAGAAGAGTACTGGTCTCTACTCTCTGCTGTGGCACTGATTCACAATGTAATCCCACCAAATATGCATGGTGTATGTGCAGCCATTTCTTCTGCAAAACAGGTCTTTAACCCCTCACACATATGCTTATTATTCTGTACCTGGGTAGGCATTATAGACGTTAATTATTTTTACTGGACTGTGGTTTCATGAAGATTAGTTACATTTACATTTTAATTTCAGTGCTTGCAACCCATGGATAGAAGATACCCTTGGAAAATAAAATATTGTTTAAATTTCAGTCAGTAGAATCCACACATTTAGACATGCTCAACTAATTATCAGTGAATAAACAATCTTTGCTATAGACAGTATGAGAACACAAAAGAATGGAAAATACTGTGAGAAAATAACATTCATCAAGAAAAGAAAATACGAACAAATTCTTTCTGCATCCGAGTGATCTATCAATAAAAGGTCATCCTGTAGAAACCATGCATCGAGCACTGACATCTGCCTCAGTACAGCTTATCTTCATTAAAGTTAGTGAGGCTTCTCATGAGTGGACCACAGCATCTATTTAAACACCCGTGAAAGCAGCTGGGGACTGCTTTTTGGAGCATTCAAAGCATCATCTGATGGTATTCTTGGAACAGATAAGACCTTCAGTTGATAAATTATACTTACATGGAAAAAGTTTATCAGCCCTTAGGATACATTTTCATACTGACATATGGTTGTATTTGTTTAAGAAGCTTTCCTTCTATCTATGTTTCAAAATAATACACAGAATTCAGCAAATAGATTCCTGTTATATATTTGCCATTGACGTGAGTTCTAGGATGGCATTAGGAAACACAGAACATTGCACAGGGCCTTGGTTTATTTTTAATATGCTATGTATCCATTTGTTATATAATTTGAATTACTATCAATATAGTATCAACCCATTACTCAGCAAGGAAGCTGCCAGGAATTTATGAGCAGATTACTGAATTCTTCTACAACATTTCCAATATTTAGCATAATTATTCACAAAAATACTACAGAAGACAAGCAAATAGATTTATGTCAGTCAGGGCAGAGAGAAACTAGAGAAAACATTTATGTAGTAACACATTAAAGTACACATGTATGAACACAAGCCTTTGAAGAATTGACAACATATATATGCACTGAGTTTCCAAGAATTGATCTCTGCGTGAGAACACTGGCAGAGGGTCATGATGGGAATTTTGTTGATACAAGGTTTGGAGAACTCCAGTTTTGATCTGGTTTCGTCTCTGTTGATTAAAGTATAAAATCTATTTGTGTTTCAACTCTGCGTGCAAACTATGACCAAAATATTGCTGTTTATTTCTTTGACAAACTGTGTTATATCACCATTAGACTCAGCCAAGCCAAAGTTTGCTGTCCAGGCAATATTGAGAAGAGGATAATTCGTAGCAAGCTTAGAAATGTTTATGCATGTGCTTAATTTTCTGCCAGTGGCCCCACTGAAGCCAATGAAGCTATTCTCAGCAAAGTTAAACACGCTCAGAAATGTAAGTGGTAACAGGGATCCAGCCTGCAGATAGATTCAGGCAAGAACTGATGGGGGTTTGGGATGAGTTTACAGCACAGATGTCAAAAGGTATCATGCTTTCTAGTCAGAAATAGTTTTGGAATTACATTTCTGACTCTCAGCTTAAAAAAGTATTTGCAACAACACTGAATACTGCCTTTGTATTCTCAGTATCTCCTCAAGGAAAACATTTAGCAAGACTGTTATGAAGATAGATGACATGATTTTCAAAAGCACAGAGGGGGAAAGGGAAAGGAGTGTTTTTTCCCTGATACAAAAGGGAAGGAGAATTTCTAAAGGATTCTCTGTGCCGGAGGATGATTTTGGAGGGAGGAAATGACGCTTAGACCTTCATAAAGGATATTTGTGACTTCTCCCAGTGGAACCTGAAAGAAGAGAAGGCTCTTGTGTAGAATTTCTTGTCCCCTGACTCTATGCCTACAACAAACCACTGCAGTGTATGAATGCCTTGGTGTGGGATCTTATCCATCTATTACATAGCTAAGGAAATATGAGGCACTTGAAGAATAAATTGCAAGACTCAAGGCATGCTTAGAGATCTTAAATTAGCAAAACCTAATTTAAATATATCTCAATAGATATGGAGGGCACAGCTGGCTCATCATGCTAGCTTGGATTGGAGCAACTCCACTGAAATAAATGAGGTAAGACCAACACTTGTAAGAAGGCAATCAGACGTGATCTGCCACCCCCTTCTCCCATGCCCAACTGCAAAATTAGATCAATGATTGTATTAGTGAAAAACAAGGTTGTATTAGTGAAAAACATTTATGTAGAAGCAATCTGTTAAAATTCAAAATAACATGTAGACATTCACCAAAATATTCAGCATAGATACCCTATTCTCTTGAAAAAAATCTGATCTTCACTCTTGCCATAAAACATTTTATTAGTTGGAAATTTTGGTGGGAGCTGGGGTACCTGTGATAACAACTAAGTTTAAGAACTTAGAAGGTTTTTAGTACAGGAAGAAGCCAGACTTACTCTCCTCCAGAGAACCAACATTTTGGATAGAATTAAATTTTAAAATTGATAGGCAGAAGAAAGATACAAATCAGGGACCTACAGCCTTTCCTAAGATAAGTGTTTAGTTATTCATCGGTGAGGTTTCCAGTTTAATGAGTTATATCCTCCAGTCCATCTTGTTCGCACAGAGCTACAGAAAAATAGAGGTGGAAGGGATTTTCAGAGACGGTGGCATCTGTCTCCCTGTTCTATAGTACAAACGGGTATACCAACATCCTTCATGACAAAAATTGAGTATCTTATTTTCTTAAAATTGCCTTGAAAACCTTCAAGCAGTGTCCCTTGGATACAGAGGCAGGGAGGAAAGTGGGAGATTCATGAAAAGTTGTCAAGAAGACCACAAAGAAGTGAGCCGCAGCTCTTTTTCACCTGGAAGTGAGAACGGGTTGTGACCACTGGCTGTGGCCATTCATGGGAAGTACAGTGCTGATAACTAACATTAGGCACAGGCATGTAGCAATTCTTCCTGGGGAGGAATAAATATTTTCAATGCAAGTCATCACATGGGAGCAAATGATCCAGAAGGAACTCACCCTTCCAAGAAGCTGCAGGAGTACTGGTTTTGAATATCTATTTTTTCTATTTGAATTGCTAGTCATTCTTCTCCTCTTAATTGTAATACAAATCTCACTTGCTTCAGTTTAAACTATTGCTTTTTATTCCATCCATGCCTCCAGTCTTTCCTGATGAGCATTGTCTCTGCTGGGTTCATTTTAATTGGTCTTCATGTCTCTTGAATCATGGATATGCAGTATGGGCTTGCACCCATTTTTTCATATAGCTGTCTACTAGTTTCAGTGAGAATAAATTTTCTTGGATGGGTTGTATGAGCATGTAATGAAACAATTTAAATACATATATCTACTGCTTTTCTCCCACTCACAAAGCATATTATCTTGTCCTAGAAGGAGGTTACAGCAGTCTGCTGTGATTTGTTCTTGAAAAATCTTTTTTCCTTATTATCTGCTAATTCTCATCCATGGTTTGCTTATGTATTCTGGAATTTTCAAGAAATAGAAGTTTACTTGACCAGAGCCAAAACTCTGGCTCTCCTTTTTCCTTTTTTTAAAGAATTACTACATCTAGACTTTTTCATCCTTTCACAAGCTTGACCACCATCCACAGTTTTTCAGATCACCGTGCTCTGTCCTGAAATAGCCTTTCTCCATACTCAGGCTCGTGCAACTCATCTGAGAACTGCTAAACAATTTGAAAATATCCTAAAGAAACTAACCCAAGCACCTTAACTTCTCATCCAAAATCCAGCCTGTTTTCTACTCTTTTTACTTTCATATTATTTATAGAAGTTGACTGTAAAAATGTATTAACCACTTCAGACTTCTTTCTTTCACTCATTAATATAATCCATCCATTGTTGAAGAGCTGGCAAGTATTTTGTCTTCTCTTGAAACTTAACATATTTTAAATATTACATACTTTTATCTTTTCTTAGCCTTTCTTTTTGCACATCCTTTCATATCTTTCCATTTTCCTTTGTACACCACAACTATCTATCTTTTAAATGCATCTTTCAATTCTGATGTTGTTTCTGCTTTATCTACACTTTCATTTTTTTTCCAGTGAAGCCATTGCAGAGTTATCAGTCTAGTTAGCTTAGTTGTCTAGTACCTTTCCGTTGCTCCTCTCATTGGGACAGTTAGCAATTGCAGTTCTGGTGTTACTACTTTCTGGAACAATTAGTTTTCTAGAACCTGGTCTATCCAGCAGCTTCACTCATAAATAATAGAAGCTGAAAGTTATCATAGCTATTCTGATATTTTAATACTTCTGCATCCTTTTTTCACTTGACACATTTAAAATCACATCCAGAGCTGAAGGAAAACCAAGGCTATTATACTTCTGATTCTGGATGGAGAAATGTTCTCTAATTGTACTTATGAATGGGGAGAAATACTTTCATTCTTCTCAATTTTCAAGAAACAGGTAATGATGGAAACATTTTCAACAATAAAAAAGAATAAAATACACTGTGAATATTTACTTAAAACCACTGAAGCTATTTGCTTTGCTCAGCACTAAAGAAAAGTTTATAGTATCTCAAATCAAACTGACTACTGGTGTCAACAACAATGCTTTATGTAAATATGAAATAAGAACTCATTTTGGTAAACATGTCATATGTTGTACAAGTCACTGTTAAATTTTAAACTTTGCATGTATAAGGAAAGTTTATGAAAAACTGACCATCAAGAACAAATTGAAGGTAAACTCAATTTTATGCCAGTTCCATTATAATAGTAGCAGTTCTTAGTACAGATCTACCACTTTCAGGCAATTTGTGTGTTTTAGAAAAATATGTTAATGTACAAAATTTGATATTCACTTTTTATTCATGGAGAAACTGAGAAACTGAATGACACCACAAGTGTTAGAGTGGTGACTGAAGCACAAAGATAGGTTCATTCATGGAATACCTAAATTCTTTGATGGTACTGCTAACAAGATCTAAATTTTTTAACATTTTTGACAATTTTTTTTTCACAGACTCTTGTGAAATCAACATTTTACTTTGGCTAAAACTGTAAAACCTTGGAATAGGATTCTGTTCATAAAGCTTCCTTTCTGTAATAGATTGTAAAAATTCTCCTAGCACCAGCTGATATACTCTGATTAAGTATGAAAACTGTTGGTGGTTTGTTTTGCTCAGGGTAAAATAGATATGTGCAATACATGCTTTTACCAGGCTAAAAACAAACAAACAAATATTTTTAAAAGAAAGACATTTCTAAATATTCCAAAATAATCTTCATTATATCTATTTATGTTCCAGTATGGCATGCATGACTCTGGGATGTGTGCTATATGATTTTCTGCTTTCTGTTAATAGCAAAAAGCCCCAAATAAAAGAATATCCTTCTTGGACCACCATCAAGGGGTAGGAGGAAGAACTTGAGAAACATACAGTTATTTTTCTTCAAAGATGCTCAGCTACATTACACCAGGTCATAATTAAACCAGCAGAGAGTGATATCTCTGAAACACCCGTCGTAAGTCAGACTGGTATTAATCATCTCCAAGGTGATCCCAGTTACTATGGGAACTATGATATTTGTTTGTGTTCTCAGCACTGGCTGGTCGCCCAAGTTTGGCAGCCTCCTTATAGTAATCCAGCAGATTAGAAATGTTAAGTCTCTGTCATGAATTTTTCATTATTGCTGTCAGTATGAATCTGTCCTTTACAGAAATAATTACTAATTAATAAATCCTACTCTCTGTTCAGATGGGAAAGGTTGTCTATGGTAAACCTGCCCTTTTGTAACCAAGATGTTTAAGCGCTTTTGGATTTTGTCAAGCAAAGAAAGCATCATTTTTTGACTTGCTAAGCTCTTCTTTCAAAAAATGTGTAAACTCCTCACCATTCCTTTTTTCCTGTGGCTTTTAGAAAGATGGATCATCCTGAGTGGAGGCTTGACTCAGACAGATCGTTCTCTCTTGTTTAATTAATTTCTGTTCTCCAGCTGCTCCAGAGAATTTCTCTGGTTAATGAAAGAGTGTCTGAAGGTACTAGTCAGCACTTGGACCAGCTCTAGCACCTTTGTCCCCTCCCAGAGCCGAGACCTTCAGCTCTGCCTTCACCACACACGTGGGGGAAGTACAGGCTGTCCTGCACCCCACACAGGTCCCCACCACCTTGGGTACCCCAGCAGCGGCAATCTCCAGCAGCACTCTGGGTGGTCCTGCTGACTCCAGGGGGGTTCACCATGCCTCAAACATGGAGAAAGTGCCTGAGATTTACTAGATTCCATCAGGCCTGATGCAGAACATCCTAAAATTCACAGCAACCACCAGAAGTAATTTAACATCCTGGAAAAAGTCTTGCAATTCTTGACTCTGTGCTAAAAAAGATATCACACAAAAATCTGGATGAATTATTGAAAATGTAATTGGAGGAGGGGAAGAGAAAGCAGGCAGCTAGCTAGAGAGCATTTCCTTTTCCTACTTCCGTGGATATTTTTCTTCTGTGTAGATGCCATGATTTGCTTTCCTTTTTATTTTGACAGAAAGGAGCAGACAGCCCTTATAAAGTCAGTTCCACTTGATTTTTTAAGACAATCTGATTTCACTTCACTCTGAAGCCATATAAACTCTCAAAGACACCTTTATTGCAATGGCAAAGTATGGAGATATCACAGTACCTGGTGTTCATATACTTTTTTTCTACAGCAACATGCTTATCCCAAAGACGTCGCAACCACCCTGCCCCTTCTCTTTTTTCTCTTTCTTTTTTTCCTTTAAAGGCCCTGCTTCAGCACTCATATCTAAACCAGCCTTCATTTGATCTGATCCAGCCAAGAACAGGAGAAAGTACAGGGGACTTACTATGAAGACTTTTTGAAAGGATGGGGCCTTAGTGATGATACCGGAGAGTAGTTCAGACCTCTAACAGGATGGCAAAAGAAATAAGAGAACAACTTACAGGACCTGGGGAGGACAAGCTAGGGGAGGCAGAGTTTGGACTGCTCTAGAGGAGAGCACTTCTAGGCAAAGTGGAAGTTTTCATCTGAACTCTGTTGCTGTTTTAGCCAAACAAGTTCATTGGGAGCATTAGTTTGTGCTGAGGAACCTGCATCTCCATTTTAAACAATGCTGTCTTCCAAAATGTTATCCCATGTGAGAATGCTAAGAAAGAATCATCAAGTGTTTAGAGCCAACTGAAAGAAAATTTTGAAGTTTTAACATTTGAAAACCCGTACTAGCAGGTTAAGTAAACTAAACAACCTGTATCACCTGAAAATACCCACCTACAGGAATCCCAGAAATATGGTGTTAGGAAGTGTGGATGCTTTATATTATGCTAGAAACTCTTTGAAGTATGACTATTCCACCATACACTTTGAATACAACAATATAGAAATGTTATCATAACATAACTAAAATGGATATATTCAATAAGAAAGAAGACAAATAATTTCATTCAAAAATGAGATCAAAAAATGAATCTATAAAAATTTTCTTGTGAAAACTTGAGAATGCTTTTATCACTATTCTGTAGAAATAATAAAATAGAAATTGAAAAGGAGAATTTTAATCCAGAATAAACTTTTCAGGTTCTTAACAAAGGATAAATTTGTCAAAGCATCTGATATTAAAAATCTGGCACAAAAAGTCTCTCCATTCTGCCACAGTTTTCTGAATATTTTAATGCTAAAATATGTGAAATGACTTTCAGTAAGAACCACTGCAAATGTGTACATCAACTTTGTAATCTTCCTTCTTTCTTTTCCTTTAAAATGGACTTTAAACAAAACAAGTTTGATTTAATTTGCCTTGTTCCTTGGAGAAGGAGATTTCCAAAGACAGAAAAAAAGCAATAGCCACATAAGCAGGCACCTAATCTGAGGTTCCTGACCTAGTCCAATTGTTAATCTAATGTTCTGGCATGCTGCACTTCACTTTAGATATAATAAATTAAAACTTTTGACATTCTTGATTTGGAAAGGCAAGGCATCCTCATAGTCACAATTCACTGAACTTTGTGCTACCAACAGCTCAGTTCTTAATTGCACATACCAAAGAAATGCCAAAGGTTTATATCAATGTATTCTCAACATCAGTACTTCAGCCCAGTTGTAGCTACTTTAAATTTAGATACAGTATGTGAGTCAGACATGTAGATATGATCAAACTAGAATTAATTATGATCCTTAATCACACTGAGCATGCCATAAATCAAAGCAAAAAAACAAACTAATTTTCAAGTTTCTCTGAGCAGGTGCCACACAGTACAAATTATGAATTTGGGTTATTCTCTGCTCAGCCTACCATATTTTATGCTTGTGTTCAGTAAAATACTCACAGAGATTCAAAACTCATTTAAGAGGATATCCTTCCTAATCAAAAATGAAAGAGCATATTACATGAATAATGATGAGACTGAAATTAGCTCTTGTTCCTCAGAGGAACACCAGCTCTGTCTAGTTTAGAGGTAGTTATGGAAGAAAGGCAGTCTTGGCGTAACAACTGTTTCTTAAAATTCATGTTTTCCACAGGGTATGACCACCATCACTCATGCAAGGCATCCTCATCCCTTTTCCTGGGACTTCTTCAGGGAAAGAAGCCCCTATGAAGGGGATGATAGCAAAGCCGCTTTCACAATGAATTTACTACCTGTGAAATGTATCAGATGAAAGGGTCTTCGGAACTGTCTACCTGCCTCATAGGTATTGCCAAACTTCCTCGGAGGGATCTGGCAGTAGGCCTTGATTCTCAGAAAAAGCATTTTTTAAGGTAACAGGGCAGTTCAGCCTCTGCATCCAGCCACAATTTCTTCCCTCTGCCATCTACAGAGGTAGTCAACTTGCCTTCCTGCAGCTCACATAGGGGTCACCACAGCTTCTAGGAACACATCAATAGCAAAACAAGAATTGTGTGATGACTGTGAAATTTAGTACAGACATTTGAAATCTGTTCTGGTGGCTAATGCAGTGATACCAGGCAAATATTTGTAAAAACTAGGTTTGACTGTATAAATGCATAAATGTTTGTGAGTTACTGTTCTTCATAAATGCCAGTATCTCCACATACAGAAAAAGCTCTCGTGTACAAGATTATTCAGTTTTTGCTTTTCATTGCTCTTCTGTTTAAAAAGCTACTGTCACCTAGGCAGACAAGTAAGGAAATACTATCAAATGTAGGGCTGCAGTTTCCAAAGGCATCTCAGCAGTTAACTGTTCGACTGACATGGGAATCTGCAAACTCTCTATTAAGAATGCCAGCTTGAATGAGCATTCAGATGTCTCAGCTACTGTGTAACAATCAGCAACATAAAAGAAAATCAGGTTGCAAAACCCCTTTGGGGCTAAACACAAGCATACAAATAGAATTTAATTGGGACTAGTCTGCTTTTAGATTTGTAGTGGCTAACCAGGTGAATATCTGCCTGTCATAAATTTGAGTATTTCTCTGAATATTTCTTTTCTGAAACAGTATTTTATAATAAAACCATATTTTATGAAACAGCTAATATACCTCATTGCAGGAAGATTTTTATGCATAAAAGCTGAAAAATTGGGAGACGAAAGTAGAATGTTATTTAAATCCTACATGAAGCTTGTAGTAAGTGTTTGTATGAGTACAGAGCTTTTTGTGGGAGGGGAAGGAGAGTTATGCTTTTGCATAGCTGTTCATGACAGAAAATTAACATAAGATTTGCTTTTCCTATTGTATTTTTATCACCCAAGAACTGAAAAGATAGATGGATATGTCATTTCAGCTCCATAAGTGGAACTGTGCTGAAAAAGCACCAAATGGAAAATTAACTCCACTATGAGCAATGATCCTAGAAATAAAAATAAAAACATTAAATGCTCTGCATGTGCACTAAGACAGCTCAGATATCAGTCTTTCATTCTGATTTCTTTCCTCTCCAGGAATGCATCATTCACTCTCCTCAGCAAAGACCAGCATTGCATGACAATGAATGTCAATTTGATGAAGAAGAAAAATTAAACTGAAGACAGTCTGGTGAATCCAACTGCCTGCTTCACCTGATGCAAGGTGCTCGCCCTAGGATGTGCCTAACAGGGCCCCAACTCTTCATGCAACCACTTCAACAGCAATGTCTGCACTCTCTGCAACAATTCCAAGCTGCTGGAGATTGCAACCTGTGAAGTACTTCTACATGTTCTAACAGCAGCGTGTTCTAACAGCAGCAAGTTTAAAGATTTATTTGACCTTAGGCAAAACATGAGATTGTATCTGTCTCCCTCATCCATGCCTTTTGGAAGGAGAAGAGGGCTGGGCAAAATTTCTCATGGAAAGTCTTAACTTTCAGGACTAATTTGTAAAACAGCAGTTTGCTGTTGTTTGGGTAAAGAACTCAAAGAACTGGTCAAATAAATTAAAATTATTACAGTTCATTTCATTACTGGATTTAGTATATTGGTTTAAGGCCAATATTTGCCTTATGTATATTGGCTTATAGCTTAAGGTTCTATCCTAATAATCAATCATATATGTCTCGATTAATTTTGTACACTTTTTCAGTAAAAGCGTAACCAGATGTAGCAATGAAAGAAGCCAAGTCACAGCTGAAGAAATCTGCTTCCACTGTCACTGCAGCAGTGTAGCAGTCTAAATCCTAGTAAAAAATGCAGTGCTATGACCTATATACAGTATGTTACTACACTTACAGATGGATAAACTAATATGATATTACTGTTAGACAGACAGAACTCTTGCCCCAGTTAGACTATCACGTATGCTCTGAGTTCTAGTAAGTTTTAAATTCCTGCGCTGCCTAGTCAGGGAGAATAATTCCCCAAGGTTCCCTTCCCTACTAGCAGAGAGAAATAGGCTCCTCCAGGGGGTTATTGGGGCTTTAGACATGCTCACCTACTATAGAGATTCTTTTTTTCATTTATTTATTAAAGGTAAAGAAGGCATTGAGGAACTTAACCTCACTTTCAAGTTTGTTTCAAGTATAACTGATACACATGTATATTATTACATGGAAGGGAAAGGAGAAGGTGTCAAAGTCCTTTGCATAACTAATAAATTGCAATAGTTTTGTATGGCAGTGTAGATTAACTAACTTCTGTAGCTATCAGTAGGAGCTATGGATTCAAGAGGAAATCACTGTCAAGAAAAGTAACCCTCAAAAAGTAACCCCTGTGGATCATTTGTGAAAAGTTGAACAGAATTATTGGTCAGTTGGGACGCTAGTCTTGTTTTCATTACAATATAATTTATGCCCACATTTCAGCACTCTTACCACAGAGCTATGTACGGGACGTTAGAATAAATAAAAGACTGAATGCTACTAATAAGGGAATGTTGTCAGAGTGATAACAATGCAGTAATGGCACAGATCATCCAGAGAAATGAATAACATAATGGCCTGATTTTTCTTTTAATTGCTTTTCCTTTTACTGAAAGATTGAGGCTCTGCTTTCCATCCAAATCTTTTCACAAGTAATTAGCGGGTGCAAACTTCTGTCAGAAGTTAATATTTTTCCATAGTCCTCAAACCAAAGTAGGTAACAGAACATTAGGTCTGGCATTTCTAATTACAACTCTAATTATATAAAACCTTTTTGCCCAAAACAGCAAGAAACATTTCCTACTGCTTAATGGCAGTAGAGCTCTCACCAATCAACATTCTGGTACAGTATTTATCTATGTAAAAGTCAATTGCTGCACACTACCCACTGCCAACTGTTACCCGCATGTAGCTTGAGTGGCAAAATCCATCAAACAGTGTATGATCCTTCCAGCTTTCTTTAAAATTCTGCCTCAGCATGGTGCTATTCATTTTTTAATAAGTATGTTATCAACAATAAACTAATATCAGTAGCAGCAGGGCATCTCTGCTGCAAGCCAGAGAGTTCCATTGCTCTTTATACTAGCACGTAGAGTCATAGACTTATTTAGGTGGTAAAAGACCCATAAGATCGAGTCCAACCATAAATCTAACTCTGTCAAGTCCACCACTAAGCCATGTTCCTAAGCAACACATTTACATGTCTTTTAAATACCTCCAGGGATGGTGACTCACCACTTCCTTGGGCAGCCTGTTCTAATGTTTGAAAACCCTTTCGGTGAAGAAATTTTTCCTAATATCCTATCTAAACTGTCCCTGGCACAACTTGAGGCCATTTTCTCTTGTCTTGTCTCTTGTTACTTGGTTAAAGAGACTCATCCCCAGCTCTGCAACCTCCTTTCAGGTAGCTGTAGAGGGCGATGAGGTCTCCCCTCAGCCTCCTCTTCTCCAGACTAAACAACCCCAGATCCCTCAGTCACTCCTCATCAGACCTGTGCTCTAGACCTTTCACCAGCTTCATTGTCCTTCTCTGAACATGCTCCAGCACCTTAATGTCTTCCCTGTAGTAAGGAGCTTAAAACTGAACACAGTATTTGAGGTGTGGCCTCACCAGTGCTGAGTACAGGGGAACAATCAACTTCCCTCATCCTGCTGGCCACACTATTTCTTATGCCAGCCAGGATGCTCTTGGCCTTCTTGGCCACCTGGGCACACTGCTGGCTCCTGTTCAGACAGCTGTCGACCAACACCACCAAGTCCTTTCCCACCAGGCAGCTTTCCAGCCACTCTTCCCCAAGACTGTAGCGGGGTTGTTGTGAACCAAGTTCAGGACCCAGTACTGAGCCTTGTTGAATCTCATACGACTGACCTCAGCCCATCAATCCAGCCTGTCCAGATCCCTCTATAAAGCCTCCCTACCCTCAAGCAGATCAACACTTCCCCCCAACTTGGTGTCATCTGCAAACTTACTGAGAGTGCCCTCAATTCCCTCATCCAGATCATTGATAAAGCTATTAAACAGAACTGGCTCCAGTACTGAGGCCTGGGGAAGAGCACCAATGCAACCCGCTCAGTTCAATATCACTTTATTGCTATTTCGGCATCTTATAGCCTGAGAGGCCACTGGCAGCTCATACTGCTCATAGCTAAATGCTATATAGTGCTACTCCCCAGTACAAAATCTTTCACGCAGAAGAAAGAAAGAGGAAGAGAATAAAGCTAAACAAATACCCAGAACACAAAGCTAGGCTGCCTTAAGAGGGAATAGCTTGCACTGTATGGGCAGGAGGGGGAGCAGAGGAGATGTCTCATGATGCACTCTTCTCTGCATTGTATTTTGCCTTCCCTAACTACCTGAAGTATGTAGCCCTACAGGACAGAAAGACATTGGCAAACAGCATCATAACCAGAATTTCCTCAACTTCTTCTTTAATCAGACATAAAAGAATTCTGAGTTCATATAAGTAAAAGACAAAAAGAGAAGGCAAACTTTTCCCAGCAAAAGACAGCTTTCTGCCTTTGGGAAACGCTAAACAGCTGGTCAGGAAAGAAACGTATCTTCTCAGCACAACAGACTCTGTAGCAACTAGCACATGTGGGTGACAATTTTATACTCTTAATGCACAGTCTTTGGATGTATGTAAACTGCATCAAGCTCATGCTACCTCTGTTGTGAGCATAAAAACAGAAGACCATACTTTTGCCTAGTGGTTGCACCAGCCTGTAATATTGGTCAGGTATAGACCAAACAAATTCTTGTACTGGAGCAGAAGTGTCACTAATACTGTATTTACTATACACAGGCATCCCAGCTAAAGATTCAGAGGAAATCTTCCCATCTGCTACTGCAGAGTTTATGCTCAAATTCTGAAACACAGTTTAAACAGCAAAATTTGACCAAGAGGTAATTTTTTAAATATATTTAAGTGCCTGTCTCTCATTGCTGCCTTAAAAAAGTCTACAGTGAACAGTGTAAATTTGGCTTTACCCATATACAGGCAATTTTGCTTCCTGTGCTTATATGACATCAGATCTGTGGGCACATTTCCAGTGGTATGCCTGTAATTTCCAGCTGTATTCCCAGAGGCTGAGTACTGTAGAAAGGCTTCTGATAAAAAATGCTGATAAAATGGAAAAGATTCCATTTCAGTTGTGCTGTAGCACTTCTACATCAAACATCCTTCCATGGGCTAAGAACAGATCTTCAGCCTCTGTTGGGAATAACAAAAGTATAGCCCCAAGTTTTTGTCTTACCAGCATAAATCTTTGTGTCTGAGCCACTAAAATTCTTCAGAGGTTGCAGAAGTGTTTTGGATGTTCCTTTGTTTGAGAAAACACAGAGGAAGGGAAGAATTACACATTTTCTTTTTCTTCTTGTTGCTTGAGATTAGTGGTCAGGATGCTATATATGCTGCCTAGTGAAATGCTGGGGTTTCAACCCCAAGCCCCAAATTAAGGTTGACATATGGGTGATTCCCACAGCCCTTCCCAAAGGTGGGGTGAGTTTACCTTTAAGCTTCCCTCCAGGGTGCAGCCGGCCTTGCAGGGAGAGCCATTGGGTAAATGAGCCCCAGGTGTCTGCATTAAGTAACCAAAGGTCAGGTGTCCCACTTGGGGATAAAAGCTGGGACTACTTGTTTGTCTGTGACGTGGATGTATTTTGTAAGGTTTCTTGGTGGGGAGTGATTTTTTGCCTCCCTGGAACTGGGCTTCAGTCAGGTCTGGCTTTTGTAAATGTGGACTGTGTAGAGATTCAGTATGTGGCTTCCTTGGTCTTATGTATTTGGCTTGTTGACTCACTTGTTTCCTGTCCCTTCTATGGGAAACTGCATTTCATGGTTTATTCCACCCATTGCTGGTCATGTGGTGTCACTGTTGGGGTCAGTGGGAATGATGTTGATCATGTATAATCTGACTTGTTTATACGCCCAGTGCTCACACATGTACTGACCCTTTTGTATCAAATACAATTTGGTTGTTGGTTCATCTTTATGCTGGTTGTGTCCTTTATGCTAGGCCTGATAATTGGCAAAACACCTAGTCAATTAAGAAAATTGACAAATAGGGTCAGCAAGTACATCCAGCTAAGCTATAAGGTCACCGATGGAGAACCACACTCAGAACAGCAGTGAGAGAAACCCTTTGAGGAAGGAACCTAGCAGCTCTATTCCCAGAAGACAGAAAGGCAATCTGCCACAGGGATGGCTGACCAATATGCTAATTGTATCATTTCTTACCCAGATCTCAAATATGATCTTTTAAATAGACATCTGCCTTGAATAATAGGCTGAAGCTTGTTTCTTTCTTGAAGTTTTTAGGATCTCATCACAATTCCTCACTTGCTTTAGTCATACGCACAAGATGTCAAAGGCATGGACATGATTAACAGAAAACAGCTGTCCCTTTTAGTTGGTTAAATCATTCTTCCTCTTCACCTTTAAATCTTTCATTCATTTAAAAAATAATAATTATGCTTTGCTCTTGTTCTTATGACTTTTGCTCCTCCAGCCTGCAGGGGAATCAGCCCCAAGGGGGTGACTGCTTCCAGGGAACACCACCCAGGGTGGGTTTGCCTCTGGGTCCTGTGAGAGCATGTGAACCCTGCAGGGCTCTGCCATTCAGGAAAGCAGCCCCTATTGTGTGCCTCGCTTTGGGATGTGTTTGCTGTTACAATCCCCAAATGATGACAATAGATTCCTTCTATAAACTGATTTCTTGCATTCTAGTTTTGCAGAGGAAATCAAAATACAAATTCACGTATCCTGTAAGTTGTGCTTCTTACGTAAGAACCATCCTTTCCAATGTTGGTTGCCCTAGGTGTCAGCACATACCTAATCCTCTCTGCTCCAGGGTCTTTCAACTATTTTTACCATTTATGTGATGTCTCTGTGTGGTGTTGTTTTCCCCATCCACGGGAGGTTGAAAGCTCTGCTGCAGCCTGCAAGGCAGGATGGAACTCTGTGGGGGTAAGAATGTATATTTAGCCATCAAGTAGCAGTTGTTCAGGAGTCACTCTGTCATGTGCAGAGGGCCAGGTTTAAGGGCAGTATAAACAGAAATGGCACTGAATGCATCTATTTAAGGGTGATTACTCCACTCACATAAGCCTCCAGCCACCAGCACCAGCTAAAGCAAACATTTGACTTGTGAGCTAGGAGAGAAGCAGAACAGAGCCCCTTCTTTCCTCAGGATGTGGCTTCTTTGCAGGCTGGTGTGTTTGTGTGTATCAGGTGTTTGCATCAAGAATGCATTATGGCAGACTCCAAGGGTCACATGGCTGGTCTCACCCTGAATTTACCCCACAAAACGTCTATAGGGTGCCTGCATGTTCGGCGTACCAGGCACTGTAAAACCAAATACTGAGCCACCTTGTTTGAAAATCTGGTAAGCCAAGGGTCTGTAGATACTTAAATGTTAGCTGCTGATCTTTAGAGGATTCATACGGACAGACCTATACCTGGGAGGAGAATCTTCTTCCCTCTCCTAGCTCACAAGTTAAATGATCCTTTTCCACATTGCTTTGTTTCAAAAAAAGAAAGGTTCAATAAATAAGGGATCGAGAAGTCAGATAAAGAAAATGAGAAAACCTTACACATCTAGGAAATTCTCAGTTTTCACCTTCTTCTCTTCACCAGCTCTCTGTTTTGATCTGGCACTCACTGAATTAAATGGTTCTTAGCACAGGTCTCCTTTCCTGCCAAATCCTGTCATCAGTCACTTCAGAGTAAAGAACCAGATCATTCTGAAATCCAATCCTGAAATAAATATAGTGGTGTGAGAAACATCACTTTTTTTTTTTTTTTTTTTTCCTATCTTTACACAAAAGTGCAGAAACTACATTTTTAAATGAGATTTCTTTTCTGCTCTCTCTGCCATGTTCTCTTGTAAGGCCAGTAAAGAGAATAAAAAAAAAAAAAGCAACAAGAACTGGGGAAAATGACATTATAGTAGGAATCTTTCCACATACACATGCAGTTGTATGGTTAGTTCAGGGGGTATAAACTCATCCACTCAGCTAGACATTATGAATCTCCATTGTCAGCTCCATGTGCAGACACAAGACAGATTCAGACTTGCTGCTGGGACACCTATAACTTTTTCAACATCAGGTGAACATGTATGTTTTCTTTGGATGCACACAGATCTACAAGGAGTTTCCTGTTTCCACAGGGAACTAACCTCCCAGTGCTGGGGTCTTGTAGCTAGTTCCAATTGATTCCAGGTCCAGGACTTAACTGGACTAAGTCCAAAAAAATCAAGTGCTTCCCTTTAAAAGTTTTCAGATATTTTACAAATCACTTCTTAAATTTACAAATTTAAGCTTTTTCCATGATTTTCTGAGTATGAAGAATATGCTTCCAGGAGTTTTTTCAGGACAGAGGGTAAAGAATGGAGGGGTTGCCTAGGATTTGTTTTCCCCTCCAGAGAGAACATACATTCCCACAAACAGCAAGAAAATTTGTCTCCAGATATTGCAAGATTTACAATCAAATCCTGCAAATTGGGAATATGGTATGACCAGTTACAGCAGACAGTTATTTGGCTCCTGCTGCTTTTCAGGACTCTTTCCAGTGGCCATCGACTGGCCCACTTCCCAAAATACACAATTGTCAACTCTCTACTGGGTCATTGTCTTTGACAGAGCCCCTTTAGCTCTGTTCTGGGCCAGCTTGTACTGCTTCTGTGGAGAGTCACTTCTCTGACAGCTTTCTTGCTTGCTCAGCAACCTGTCCACTTTATTGTCACCAGACTCCTACCCAGTTCATAATCTAGGGCAGCCGAGACCTCAGGCATTTCTGCTATCTCTAGGCTTGAAATCATCTGCTGATACTGACTTTCTGCAATAATGCATTGTATCTTTGCTGCTTCCCTAGGCTTACTGCCTGGGTGGGGGAACCACAGCTCTGCAGCTTGGGTTTAGGGTGCAGAACTGAAACAACAGCACGCAGAGCTTCAGCCCTCTTGGGTTCAGAAAGCACTGGGCAAATGCAGTGGTGGGTGATTTCCTGTATGCAAGACTTTGAGGCAAACCAAATCCTGATTATTTGCAAAAATAGGCCTATCGGGCACTCTTTACTTAAGGCCCATTTCTTGGTGTCCAAAGCATAGATGCAGTTGCCATTGATGTGTGCCACTGAGCTTCTGGGATACAAGGGCCAGGAGGAGGGCCATCTTATCACCTTTTTCTTTTTTCTCAGTGCCTGTTTTCTCTCTTGAGGGATGCTACTACCTTTAAGTGAAAAAAATGGACATTTTCTCTGGGCGGTCGATCTGTTAATTTTTCCATTACTTCTGATCCTTTCTGGCAATTTTCCCTCCATTTTCCTTGGCACTCTCCTGACACAGCAAGCTTCTTGCTCCTCGGCTGGCTGCCACATTACTTCATGGCCAGCTCCATTTGTCACCTGCTATGGCATTTATAGAAAAACATGTACTGAACCAAGCAAATGTATTGGCTCAAGTGAAGAGGAGGATGTGAGAGACCAGAGGAGTGAAGCTCCTGTGCCCCTTCAAAAAAGGGAAAGAAAACAAAACAAAAAAAAGCTAAGTATCCTTTTATTTAATAGCTTTGTATGGAACTAAAAATAGAAATTCATGTCCATTCTTTTCTCTTTCAACATAAGTATTTTCACAGAAACTTCTACTTTTTGGTTACTCCATTTTGAGATTTTATTATTTATTTCTCTTAGTTTCACTCATTCAATATTTTATTATTGTCTTAATTTCATCAACAGAGTGAAGAAGAACAAACATATTGCATGCAGAGGAAGCAAAGATGATTCCACCAAATAGGAAACTCACTTCTGAAGGAACCAGCCTCCCTCTGTCTCCTGATATCAGTATATTCAGAGCTGTGGTCACACTCCAAACAATTGGATAAATTTTCTCTTTTTTTCCTCTTTTATCTTTGTTATATTTATAATCAAGTCTTGATGATGAAATTGAGGTCAGATTGTGGCCCCTGGCCTGCACTGCCAGGACTCTCCATGGAGGAGAGAAGGCTGTTCTGTGGTCACCTTTCTTGTAACTATTACTGAGTTTTGGGTTGGGTATTTCTTTCGGGAAATCAGTCAGTGCCAGGCAGGTATCTTCAAGGGTTCTAAAGACTAAGCAAGCCACTTTACATCCCACACACAACATTTCAACCAAGCAAAAGTAAACCAAGAAAAATTAACTGAAGGGATTTCCATATTTTTAGTCTTAAATATGAGCAATGCCCTGTTATGTTCACATAAGGTTTCTTTTTGTGGCTGCTTTAGAAATATTCCAAGGAACAACAGTTCTTTGTTTTATGAGTGTTCTGTGAACCCAACAGAAACTATTGGGTTTAACCTTCGAGCGGTGCTACGGAGCCACATTTCTTCCTTTGTTTATTTCTCTAAGAGTAAAATGGACTTATATTTGGGATTCTATAAAGAGATCTTTAACAGGGCTTAATATTTTTCCAGCATGCATTATCTTTGGTGGCACCCTTGAGTTAAGGAAATCTGTAGCCTGAGGCTTGTGATCTCATCGTTGTAAGGTGCAGGCTGTAAAGCAGAGATCCTGCAGCAGAGGTAGAATGACATGCAAAAAAAATTAACTTAGCCATTCTTGCAGTGGAAGGCCCGCAGGAAAGAAACAGTCTGCAGGGGTATGAAAAAGACAGCAAATATTAGAAATAGAATGGAAAATATTATCTGCATAAAGTAATGCTGGGATGTGAAGTGCACTGTATAATAGGAAATAATGTTAAGTATAAATAATCTTTTTCCACCTTCGTTTTGAGTCTGTATGTGGGTGAAATGAGGAAATTTTTAATGGGAAAAGGTTTAATGAAGAAAACAGAGTGAAGTGGACATACACTCTTCACTACATGAAGGAGCACATCAGGTATGCTGCTCTGAGTTTTATGCCATGACCCTGACTTTGCTGCATTACCTAAGTACCCGGTAAATCCCTTCTCCCTATGAGCAACTAAGGATGCTGCTGTTCCTACTGAAAACAGCCAGTTTGAAAAGAATGGACAAAATCAGAAGAAAAAGTCAGTTCATTTAAGGGTAGAAATTGGAATGGCAAGTGGCTGAAATAGGAAGGATTTAGACAGTTTGCTGAGCAAAATTATTTCCTCTCATTTTCTTATCTGTTAAAGCCAACATTCACTGTGACAGGAAACATGGAGTGGTGACAGGGCTAAGAGAAAAGGCAATAAAAGCCTCAATTCCTACCAAAAGAAAATTGAATTTTTGTTACTGTAACTAGTTAAATTTCTGCTATATTCAACCACATACATGCTGTGGATGTTCATATACTTTTCAATATGTTATTTATGTTCCTTGGAGAAAGCAAATGTTGTTTTCCTTTCAGATAACATTAGAGCAGTTATATATGTCCTTTGTCAGTATTACTTGTGTAGGAGAAAAAACAGATGGTTCCTTCATACTGAAAAAGGCAAGTACTACATTCTGAGCTTTAGGATGATACCCACAGGCTTGAGTAACAAAATAATCCTGAAGGAAATTATTGTAAATTGAACTATGCTGATTCCAAGAGAGAGAGAAGCTTAAGTGGAAACTTAATGATAATTTCAGGGTCTGGATCCTGTTAGTTCTTTTGTTGATTGCCTTTCCTAATATTGTTCAACTTTTTCCATGTTATTAGCTAGAAGTCCAGAAACTGACATTTTAATCAATTCTACTAGACACTAAACATCATTTTAAAATAGCTGAATCATTTGTAGTATCAGCTATTGGATTTGCAGGAGATACGGCTGTCAACATGACGACCCATACCCAGTAGTGATGCAAACCTTACTATCCAAAAAACTGACACTGAATAGAAGCTTCTTTCACCCTGGCAAAGTTCCCAATGTACCTAATGTTCCTAAGATAATGAAATGTTATTACCCTTACAGTTTAGCAGCATATATGAAACAACTAAGGGATCTTCAATCTGGTTTAGACTCTTTCTCATCACACTGACATTATCGTTAACTTTAGTTACTAAGTTTTTCCTACTATTAGAGAGACATTAAAAAAAATTAGACCACTTCAGTTGTCTTTACATTCTGGGGATACTTTCTTTAAAATAGAGCAGATGCTTATTGATGACAAATATGAAGAAGCCCATACTTTTATGAAGAGATACTGCCATTATAACTCTTCTGACCAGCTCCAAAAACCTAAAAAGAAATATATTTCAGACAGTTGTATACAGCAAAGAGTTGGGCAGGATGTATTTCTTCAACATATTCTATTCTACAAATAGAAAAAGGAGAAAAATCCTTATTTCAGACTTGTCCATATAATGTATCCACTCTCTAAAGTGGCATGGATCTAATTCTGCCAGCTGGTGATACTTGTCTTTCCACTATACCAAATCTATACAGAGTTCATTCAGGACTGTGTTTTTTGCCAAGAGGTAAGAGTCTTTCAAAACCACTTTCATTCAATTTCTACAGGTTCTGTCACAGAACCTGTAGAAATTGAATTCTTCATCACAGAGAACCTGGTTTTGAAAGTTATTTACTTTTTAGTCCTGTATGATATCATTTGCTTCTAGACACTTGAAAAAGACAAAAGACTACACTAGATTAAGGGGAGAAATGAGGAAATGCAATGAAAACACGACCATGTTTGTCCTCCAGGTGTCTACAGTTTTAAACTGACTTATAAGTAACATTTTTATAGTAGCAGACACGGTTACTCATTCAGGAAGAAAGCCATCTATTGACAATAAAAGCAAAGCACTTCACTAAACCAGGCCCTGGGCTGCTCAGGACACTCAGGTAAACATTTTTGCAGGTTATAGCTGAGCTGAGCTTTCTGGATGCCTAGAAATGATCTGTCATCTTCATAGCACTCAACATGGATGATCTTAAGTAGCTGCAGAGAATCTATCAACTTCGGCAGATTGAATTTCCCCTTTCAGGAAAGCCAGTATTCTCTTCACATCTCGCTGTGCTCAGGTTTTAAATAACACAAATCCTTTTGCCTCCCATTGCACGTGTTTGTTTATGCTGAGTCTGTATTTTATGAAATACAAAAGCTTTTCTTAGGTAGAAAACATGAAGAAACTAAACTGAATGAAAGGTAGTTTTTCTTTTCTGTAGATACTAATTTGAAAGTTAAGGTCAGTTGGACTGTGGTCATGATCGGTGTATGTGTTTGCCTCAAGGACTCGTGCATTGCTTATTGTGGCACCTGATATTATCAAAAGCAAAAGTGAATAATATCCTTGCAAATAAGGTTAGCTAGAACTAATTAATTACTTGTTTGGTTCGGTGAAAATCACAGTCTTTCTTTCCCCAAACCGAGTTTATAGCCATGATCCAAGCTAGTGTATTGCATGTCATGGGGTTTTGCAAGCCACCGATGTGGCCTGTGTCAGGTGAAGCTGATACCTCATTCTTACCTAATAATTTTCATCTGCAGATCACATTTGAAATTGATTTCTAAGGACTATGCTTGAGGCTTACATGGCTATTTCTTACATAAATTCTGATTTTTATGTTGCAAATCATTGTTCTATTACAATGCATTTAAATGTCCTTCAAGCTGCCAAAGCCTAAATATGCTGGCAAAGATTGGTATCAGTATATCTGAAAATACAGAGATTCTTTATCATGATATGCATTCCTGATGTCAGGGAAGGGAAGAAAATAAACTAGAAAGGGTGTGTGGTTGCACAGAATTTACTCTTTATGTTAATAAGTATTAACTCTGTAAGGAGTCAGCCCCTGACCCTCTCAGAGACCTGTCTCAAAGAGACTGCAAATGTGTGCCATAAGAGTCCAGCAGCCATTACTGGTTTCAGTTCCAGAATATCAAAAGGAAAGAGCGATGATTTCTTCTCCCATGGGGAATTTGGAAATCTGTATCTTAATGATGCTTTATACCACTTATTAAGGAGGTCATTCCTTCTTAAGGTTTTTTGTTAATAGTGTGTGATAACAGCAGAAGTGTGTTTGTAATGGACTATCCAAGTCTGCTACCAGCAACAGATCTCTTTCTGATTCAGTGCACTAACCTTATATTTTTTTCTGGGGTTCTCTAACAATGATAAAATCAGAGATATCACCTTATTTTTTAAAAATCAAATAATTTGATAATGTGGTAGCCTGAATCCTTCAAGACTCAATTTGATGATATATTAGTCTGCATGTCCCAGACTCTGACTTGCAATGCTAGCCTCCTTTTTGCTGCTCATTAATCTCATTAATAATTTTCTCACTTTTCTAAGTCTTTGCATTAATGATTTCTATTGAGCTTACTTCCACTGAGACAGGAATGGATGAAGGCAACCCAGCATTTTGGACACAGACATCTTCCTCTCCCCACCCAATTTGTGCCATCCTGTTTATATCTGCTGAGCAATAAAAGCAGAATACTCTGAAGTAGCATGCTCCCAAGTAGATCAGCTTTCAGATCCAGTAAAAAATGTGTGTATATACATATATACAAATGTGTGTAAAATTCATATGCATACATGATCTAGCACATGATTCAAATTAAACAATTTAATTTAAAAAATAAACCTTTCAATCTGCTCTGGAAATCAGGAAGACATAGAAGGGCTCAGGGGTCCATTTTTTTACCATCTGCCTTAGGTTTGGAAAGCTACTTATAACATCAACTAATTAAGATCTACAGATCTCAGAAGAGAAAGTAACTATTATTAAACACACAGTCATTCAGAAGCACCCATGCCTACCTTTAGCAACAGACCAGAAGCTGAATAAATTACTTACCGATAATACATATCAAGTAAACTTTGTTCTCTTTTCAGGAATGGATTTTCATTTCTGCAAGTGGTGTGCTCATTCACAGACAGTCACCAAGAAACTGGATGCTTGAAAGATGACAAGAATAAATACAGACAGACAATCATAGACAGGTGTGCCACAGATTCACAGGGATTCATTACCAGAACGGATATTAGAAACCACAGATAGTCCGTTATGTTTCTCTAGAAACCAATATAACGCCATCCAAAATCACAATTCATCTGAGTCACTATGATATTATGAAGAGAGGGTGAGGTTCACAATCAGCTGAAACCAACCTGACGCCCTGGCAGTCTAGCTCTTCCTCTGTGCTTACAAAGTTAAATCTCAATGCAAGCCATCACTCTGATCCAGCTGGAAACTCAAAGCAGACTGGCTCTCTGATCCAGTGCCTGTTTGCTGCAACGAGTTGTTGCTGCTGTAAACTGGTTTTGCTGAGGGGTTTTTTTCAGTTCCTGATCTGGCTGACCACAGCTGCTTAGGGAGTAAGATCATGGAGAAAATGATGGGAAGAAGGAAGGGAGTGGGAATCTATCCCTTATGTTGGCAGACAAGATTTAGTCATCTTACACCAATTATGAGACCAGAGACTAAACCACCTGCTGTAAAGGAGTGTAGGTACAACTCTAAACATCAGAGAGTTCTTAATGACTTCCAGAAATGCCTTAACCTGTCCTACCTGAAAAAAGGAAAATGCAGAGTAAACTACAGCATTAAGGAAAGGCATGAAAACTTTGCAAAACTGCCAATCTACATAACATATAAGAATAAAAACATTTATTCAAAAAGTCAATGAACAAGAAACAGGTGTATTCTCTTCCTTAGAAGAATGCCCAGGACTCTTTTCTGTGACAATAAGCAAGAGTCCTCCACTTCAGTATTAGCCACAGGGCCTACAGATTTAGAAAGCATAGTTTAATGAGAATCTAATGTCCATTTTATTAATTCCTAACCCCTTCTAATCTACAGTATTCTCCTAACTCCTCTACAAAAGAATCAAAGGCTACTACCATTTAATTAAGTTATAAATCTAATCCTCTTCCTAGTCTCCATAAAGAGCTAAAGAAAACCTGTTTGCTGGAGATAATACAATATGTTCTCATCATATGTCAGAGTGCTTCCTGTCTGTTAAAATGATAATGAATTCTTTACAGGTGCAGAATGAGTTTAAATATATTATACTATAAATATAACATATATATTATATATAGTAAATATATTAAACGAAACCACCACCCCCCCAACCATTAAAAGTGACAGATTCACTCTAGAATAAACCTATATACTAAGTGAATACTTTGCCTCATTTTTCAGCTAGGTTAACTGTATTAGAAACAGGGGAAAGGGAAGGTGACTAGTAGGAAAAAAAAATCTGGAAATGGCAGATGGAAGTGTGAAAAATGGAAGACTGAAAATGGAAGCTGTGTAAATCCTCACCTGTGAGAAAACTAAATTCAAGCCCTGAATGCTCTCATGGTGTGGGGGCACATAATCTGTCTTACAGTAGCCTGAAAAAATTGGTACATAGCAAGGAATTTCAATATATCTACTGAGTTGACAGAGAGAGGGAAGGCAATGTGTATTAAAAGTAGTAATATTTTAAACTGTATTTATGAAACGGCAGAAAGAAGGAAAGAAGGATTTATCTGCCCACTTACAAACCTGTCAGTAAGATCCTGGTAGTATGGAAGGCTTCAGAAAAAAAAAATTTCAAAGCACTAACCAAGAATGAAAATGGGAAACAGGATAAGATGCTGAGAAGACATGCCAAAGATAGATCATACCACCCTAAACTGGTATCTCTTTTTGAAATAATAATTTTCTAGACAAACTATGCAGTAGATCTCATCTGCTCTGACTTCAGTGAAGCATTTCACACTGTTGCTTATGTGAAATCATTAGCTAAATTAAAGAGAATTAGGAGGAAAAATACGCTATTAACCAGCAAATAAGGAACAGACAAGTTGGGCGGGGAGGGGATGTATATGGCTTCAGGGAGGTAATTAGTGGAGTTTTTCAAGGATCTGACATGGAACTAACCTTACCAAATGGCATTTATTATCAGATTTAAGAATACTGTACATTTGTGCCGATACAATTTTCAGAAGTCACTAAGGGTGTGGCTAAACAAGAAGTTTTTCCCAGGTTAGTAGTGTTCCTTTGAAAGTTGGCCTCCAAGTTGGCCTCGTGTACTGCAATTCACTTCATGTCAAAGAGCAATCTCATAGCACACACTGGATTCCTGTCAGAGGAAAAGAAATTGGAAGATGTCCTCCATATATATGTGTATATATACAAAACATGTTCCAGTCCAACTGGCCCAGTTCAGTCCAAACAGCCCAGGCAGAAACTAGTCAAGCAAACCCTCTGAAATGTAATCAGTATGGACAATGGCTCCATGGCACCAAGCACAAAACTACTCCTGTTGAGCTGCACTGACTGTCCATATAGCCTAAGTAGGTAAGTATTATCAATATGAAAGAGATCGGAAGGATAACTGAATTGTCTTAATGGGCTGGAGTGGAATGGAATTTAATATTAAAAGTGAAAAAAAACATGTAATTAGAGGCCAAAACAAATACTGTATTGCCTACACAGTAGGAACCTATTCTGAGAACTTAAAAATCTAAGAGCTAAACCAGTAGTATACTGAATCACAGGGTAACTGAGCAACTAGAGTGATGATTTCTTTAAAAATATGAAAAACAAGCCCTCAGAAATATCAATGTATTTACAACAGATATCAGGTTATCCCTGTCACATTTTTTCAGTAGGAGAGCAGTTGGCTGTTGCAATGAAATTAAAGTGCTGATAAGAATTTCCAGCAGATAAGGGAAGTATATTTATTGGCAACTCATAATTAATCTGCAGTAGTTTGCAAAAGCAATATTAGTAAATTAAAGAGCTTAGTGGGGTTCAGAAATGGATGTTTCTGTGAATGTCATCCTGAATAATTACACTATCTGGAATAAAACCACAACAATGGTTTTATGATTCTTCCTATGGAAAATTCACAGTGATTGTAAATTACTCTTTAAAACATTATCTACCTGAATTAGAACCAAGACAACAGATTAGACATACAGAATTTCGTGTAATACAGGGGGTTCTTATATTTCAATTTCAACAAACTATTCTAAAATAAAACTATTGTAACTATCAGATTTCCATTCTTTACGAGACTCAGGATTGTAATTGTGCCAATTGTCATTCAGACAAGTAATACTATTAAAAACTGGGCTTTATTGAATGTGTAAAATGCTCCAACAAGGTTAGTTTGAAATACTGAGTCCTAAAATACAAAACAACCTAATATTGCCATACATGAGGCACTGATGAAAGAGTTAATAAATGTGACCTTAAACATGTGATAGCTGTGATAACTGCAATTAATTTGTCCCCGAGTTTAATTTGAAAAGGTTTAAACAAAGGGCATGAACTTGCCCTTGAGTAGCTAAATCATACTAATTGAAGCACTCTTACCTTATAATAGACCATTTATTCCATTTGCATTCTCATATATACATGCACACAGTCTTGCTAAAAGATTTCTACTTGCTCATCATAATGCCGTATTTGGTAGGAAAATTAACAAAGATAGTGCTGGGAAGATGAAGGCAGAAGTTCCTGAAAAAGGGTCAGAAAAAGACTCATAGAAAGAAATAAATCAAAAGCGTAAGACTAAAGCAATCTGGGAACTCTACAAGCTGCTTGAGAAGCTCTTCAGAGAGAAAACTGCTGCTCTAAGTTAAAACTTTTTCTCAAATTTCACTTAGCAGAAATGAAAGGAGTATTAATGTTGTATTATAAGGATAAGTAAAGCCAGCTCTAGATCTGAGAAAGGCACTCTGATACAGTTGCAAAAAAATTACTTAGCTGTCTAATATATGAGGGGGAACAGATGTAGATGCCTACCTCCAAAACTAGCAGTCTCAAAAATTCAGCTCCAGTTAGAACATTAAATTCCGCTTTCTTGCAAAACCAGAGTGGTGGCGCCAACTCGCCTTTCCATCCCTTACGCACAAAACCCATGATGGCAGAGCAGCCACCAGGACAGGTAACACCATGCCTTCCCACCCATGAAGCCCTGTGCAACTGGGCAGCTGGAGCATTTGCCAGTCCCCCCTGCTGAATATTGTGTGGCTCTGCGTGGAAGGGTTATCTTCACTGGCTCACAGGGAGAGTAAACTGGGCTCCCCAGGGGAGCAGTTAAAAAAATCAGCCTGGCAAGAATCCAGTCCCTGTTTCAAGGATTTTATTCAGTGACATTTCATGTAAGATACAGAAGCAATCCCAGAAGAGACTGTAACCCAGCATTTCTGCTCTACCACCGCAGTGTCAGGCTCTTTATTTCCCGATAAAACTGACCCAGTAAATGAGCAGAGTGAAACAGCGTTGCCCAGGAGGGAGAAACAGTCCTTAACATCAGCCTAATCCATAGGTAGTGATTAAGATGCTTAACTGAGAGGTAGAAAAGGTATTTTTTTAACTGTCTTAGGCAGAGGACGGAGCAAACTCATCGCTTGCACCATGTAAGTTACTTCTTTTTTAAGTTATTACATATAAAGGATGCAGTACCATAACTTTTTCTCTTGCTAGATGTAAGGTTCAGCTTCTTATTCCATGAAAAGGCTTGTGGTGTAGCTATACAATTATTTTCTCTGGTGACAAAACTAGTTTAAAACTTCCTGTCTTTGGCTTTTTTCACCTGCAGCTGTGGGGCTGCACAGAGCATCAGTAACAGAAATTTAAAAAAAAAAAAAAAAGTCTGTGAGCTGGATTAGCAACATATTGATTATATTTATGCCCTCTAGATACAATTTAAGATATGCTCTTCTCTTCACCAATTCCTTACTTGCCAACTGTATATGGCTCTCATTTTGGCCACTGTAAGGTTCCTAACTCTCCTCATGTATTGCAAAGGGTTCAGACATCTTTGCCTTACTGCAGTTTCTGATTTCCATATATGAAGATGAGTGTTTGGGCCTTCTGAACATCTACAAGTTTTCCTGACTTGCGCCTCAGTTGGAACTACCAACAGAACATGGAAGGACGCAAGGTCCTACATTATCCTTAAAGGAGGGGATCCTTCCCCTCTACATGGCACTGGAGAGGCCACAACTGGAGTGCTGGGTCCAGCTCTGGGCTCCCCAGTACAAGAGAGACATGGACATACTGTGAAGGGCCACAAGGGTGATGAAGGGACTGGAGCGTCTCTCTTATGAGGAAAGGCTGAGAGAGCAGGGACCAGCCAGTCTGGAGAAAAGAAGGCTCAGGTGGTATCTCATCAATGTGTATAAATACCTAAAGGGGGGTGCAGCAAAGGAGCCAGGCTCTGAAAACAGCCTTGTGCCCAGTGACAGGACAAAGAGCAATGGGGACAAACTGAAACACAGGAGGGTCCCTCTGAACATCAGGTAACACCCTTTTACTGTGACCAAGCACTGGCACAGGTCGTCCAGGGAGGTTGTGGAGTCTCCACCCTTGGGGTTATTTAGAAATGGTCTGGACACAGTTCTGGTCAACTGCTCCAGGTGGCCCCGCTTGAGCAGGGGGATTGGACCAGACAACCTCCATAGGTCCCTTTCAACCTCAACTGTCCTGCAATTACCTGAATATTTAATTTTGGGGTCATTTGGGAATATTTTTGTAGTTGGTCTGTCAACCACAGAGTTTCTTTGTATGGTGCTATTTTGATTCTTTGCTTTAAGTCAGTAGCTTTACCTTTGTCTCTCAAGTGGGTAAATTTATCCAAACTGAGTACATTTTTCAGTACCAGGTATGTTAAAATTAAAAGCTCATGCCCTGCTATACTTATAGAAGGACCACTATTAGCACATACGATAGCACCCCAAAAAACAGTCTTTTAAGCTATGATTTAATATTGTTATTAAGGAAATAAAAGCTTACATCATCCATGTCTTTAATAGTGTTTTCCATTTTTATAACAATACTTACTGCCAAACTAAAAAGAACATGATGTTCCTTTATACAAGGTTTCTTTATATTAAAACCACTTTGAACAGATTTCACATTACATGGAGAAAAAAAAATATTCAGCTTTTACCTGTGTAGGGATGTAACTGAAATCAATTAGTCACAGCCAAATATCTAGTGGCAGGCTAATACGCACAATATTATATACAATGTTATGATACCCAATTATAATTTGATATGGAAGATTTGAGATCATAGAGGAAAAACAGGTCTTACAATGGGTGTATATAGATAGACATTTTACTTTATTTCAAAAAATAGCAAAGGTCTTAAGAACACAAACCAGAAATTTATTAAAAGCTTCATAGCAAAATATTTAGCCAACTCTGTTACAATATATAGGCTTGAGGTCCTAACAGTTAACACTATGCCTCAATTCACCGAGCAAGTAATGCTCCTGATACATAAACATTGCGCAGTTGAAACATGGAGCTGAATATTTAAAAAAAAAAAAAGGGTATTTCTATCTTTGATCTTTCATAATCAAAGTAATTGAAGAACAACAACATTTTAACAGGTTTTATTATTTTTGGGAAAAGTCATTAAAAATAATTCCTGAGTATTTAGGTTAAGTGAATATATCAAAACCGACCAATTAAGACTAACAACCTGTTAGGTGAGACTTGCAGCTTGACGTGACATTCTCTAGCATGGCTATCATGGCAGGATCACGGCCTAAATACCTTAATGAAATACATGAAAACCTTCTGGTATGCACATTCAAATGGTCATTTTCTTTAGCAATAGCCTACAACTGTCAACCGTGAAGCTCGCTTTGCTGAGGAAAACATTGTTTTAAATGTCACTTCCTTTTGCAAAATCTTGTAATGCAAAATGCCACAGCTAAGCCTCCAGTGAACCATCACACCAATAATTACATGAAATATATAAATCAAAATTTAGCTAAGGGGCTTTCATACTATGTTACTGTACATATTGAATTTTATGCTTTGTATCAGTATTTTGAACAGAGATCCAGCTATTTAGCTTCTTGCTATTGTAGTGAGAGGCAATATATTCATTTTCCATTATTCTCTTCAGATGCATGTCACAATAACATCTTACTATACACCATGTTTCTAAAATCCTGTTGGCATTCATCATGTTCCTATGATTTTAATTGAATCTGTGTATTTTTATTTTAAAACTGCTGCCAATCAAAGCAGTTTAGAGAACTAATCCCAGAAGAACTTTCAGATTTCTTACTTTAGGTATGTCTTCCCAGTATTACAGGATTAAATTACAATGGATGTAGAAAGATTATTGAACAAAGCATAGTTAATAATTCACAACACTGGTATTCACCTTGACCAATTACAATGAATTCACAAAAATGTTTTTAATAGTACCCACTCTTTTCTATCCACCCACCCCAATATGTAAACAAGTTTCTCACAATGACAATGGCAAGACTGCAGTTACCGAGATGTACCATACGTGAAAGACAACACCTAGGATAAAGGCCTGGATTTGACAATTGCAGGATGTGCTCCTGCTCACTTCCCATTCCAGACTGCAAGCACCACTTTTTAGACTCTTGCAGTCATTAAATAAACAGAACTTACAGGTAAATGAAGTTTTTTTTCTAATGCAGGCTTCTGGCGTCAGATTGATGAAAAGTAACATGCGTCTATAGAACAAAAGAAATAATGACTTGGGAAAAATTGGAATCAGTCATACCAAAACTCTCTGAGCAATATATTGCAATGTAGTGCAGCTGTATGTTACTAAGACAAAAAACTCTTGGCATTACAAAGGTGAAGATCTCTGTTCACACAAGCCAATTTTAATGGGCTATTAAGCATTTGGTTAAAAACAGGCTTGTACTAGTGTCACTGAAAAGGAAACATTTGTCAAAATGTTTTTTTAAAAAATACTGTATGACATCTTCTAAATTGCAATTTAAATATTAAAATCTTGTTTCCGAAGTTCCTCGCTTCAGGTTGTTACTCAAAAACTCATCATGTTCAAAACTCAAATTATTGTGAGATCTTGATATCATAAGAAGCTTTTCCTTATTAGTAAAGTCTTTCTTGACTGCTGCTTGTGGCACAAGTAACCTATCCATTGGGTCCTCTTTGTTTTCTAGTTTCATATATCCCTTACTGTTGCTCCGATCCAGTCTGGGCCAGCTGGGGTGTTTCCTTTGTTCAGCTTGGACAGTGAGTGTAGACGGACCCCTGTCCAAGTCCAGGGACTTTGAATGTGAAGACAGAAGATGCAAAGATGTGTTGGACCCAAACTGTTTCCTGGCAGCGCCAGGGGATAAAAGCTTTCCTGTGTTTGGTCCGAGAGTCATAGAAGATTTGAACTGATCAGATGGAGTGTCCACAAATGAATTGTGTCGTGGCAGCATGGCAGCAGCCGGTCTGTAGGATTCATTGGTATCAGTGAGTGGAATGGCCAGAGAATCCATCGACAGATTTCTAGACCGACTCCTAGTGATCTCTGAGTCCTCAGTTATGTTGTCTATACTGGGCTCATCAATAACACAGTTATTCAGTTTAATTACTGGCAGTGTGAAAGCACTAATGGAAGATGATACAATGGATTTTGTTTCACACTTTATAGAGCTAGTGGTTTTGTCATCTGAAGCCTTGCTCGAGTGAGGGTAAAGTCCAAAGACTGAACCAGATTGCTCAGCCAGCAGAGGTGGCAGGAGGCTACCAGTGGTCCTATCTTCATTTAGGGTAATCTCATCTTCTTCAGCAGAACTATCCATTCGAAAATTACTCTTGAAGCCAGAGAAAGGCGCAACCGTGTTCGCAGCCAGCCGTGAAGCACACGAGCTCCCGCTGTGCCTCAGCTCTCCTTCCCCCAACAAGCCAGTGAAGGCACCACTCAGCTGCTTTTGTTCCTTGATCCGCAGGGTGTGGATGTCTATTACAGTCGAGTATATGTCTCTCATGTGTATGATTTTTGTTTCCTTGTCACGGTTTTCATGCAGAATGGCATTTGCACAAATAAAAATGAAGATTCCAATGCCCATAGTAAAGGGGCCCAGCATTTTCATTTTATCCGAGTGCACATGCTGTTCAAAGAAACGAAATAAAATGCTTCCTTCGCTTCTCAGGATCTGGGTTTCATTTACAGGTAGATTATCTTCAGATCCTAAAAGCTGCTCCTTTTGTGGCCAGTATCCAAGGATGGCCATTGCAATTCCAAAGAATGCGATAAGCACTCCCAAAACAAGAAAGAATCCTGATGGAGAATAGAGACGGATTTTGCCCCTGACAATTACTACATCTGCCCTGGGACGGCGTCTAACTGGTTTCTTCTCCTCAGAAGCTGGTGCTGTGGCAAGATTTACATGTTGCTGAGATCTGGCAGAGTCTTGCCTTTTTAAGGCAGCCAGTCCTGTTATGACTCCTCCGGTTGCTATCATAGTTTTATATTGTGCCCTGGGGAAAAAAAAAAAAAAAAAAGAAGAAACAAAAAGCAGAAATATTAATCAAAAACTGTGTCTGCAATAATAATTAGCACTTTTTCAATCTGTAGATATTTCTTGATAATCAGAATATTCATTACTTTAAAAAAGCTACTGTATCTTAATCCAGTTATGACATAGTAGCAGTTTTCAGATTCACATAATCTTAAAAATTTCTAAAAGTCTTTTATCACTATAAATATAGAAATTAAATCTTCCATCAGTGATACAGACAGTAGCAGAAAGCTAGTACTCTTAGTGGTGATATACCACGATTAAAGATGCAAATATTCAGAAGTCTTAATAGCTGATTTATCTCTGGACTGGTCTGCAGCAAAGTCACTAATGTACTATATTACCTTGTATGCATTTTAGATAATTTTAGCACTTTAGCTAGTAGTTCTTTTAAAACTTCTCTACACAAAATGAGTATGAATACAGATCATTCTACATATCCCCTTTAAGAGATCTTTCCTTACAGATTTCAGCATATATTAATACGTATTTATTCTATCATTTAAAGAAGCTTTTATTAAGCTTATTCAGATCACCTGAGTCTCAAACACCAGAATCCTTTTTGCCTTTCCTAATACGGCTGATCCTCTTTTATGCATATCTAGATCTTTTTTCTCCCCTTCTTGGTTCCTCATGGACTACGTATCAAGTAGATCAGTTTAGTTTACTAGATAAAAATCTTCATAAATTTCAAGTTCATCAATTCAAAGCTTCATCATTTAATGAGGAGATTTTTTCATTTTAGACCTACTTTCATACCTGATTGTCTATTACATAAGAAATATTAACCAGCATGAGTCTGAAAAGAGAAAGCCATGTTTGATTGCTTTTCATGAGTAAGAGTAACAAATGAAACAACACAGTTCAGAAAAAAATTATTTTATTTTACAAGACATCTTATAAACAGACTCAAAAATAATTTCTGAGCTTAATTAATGAATATTAGAATGAATACTAGATAATATCATAGAGTAAAATTAAGATACTGGGTATGAAAAAATTATGTTCTCTTTGGTGGCCTTACTAGGCTCAGAGATAACAAAAGGCTGACAGTCTGTTGCAGAGGAAGAGGCTCCATGTCAGAGATGGGGATGGTTTAACAAGCAGACAAAGCTGAATGAATAAAGTGAGAGGCTGAAAAGCAGAGTCAAAGCAAACAGGTGACTACTTGCAGTTTACAGGCAGTAATTTTCATCAGATATCTTAAAATACTTATGTTATTTAAAAAAATAATGCAGTGCACCCATGGGAAAAAAAAAAAAAAAAGATTAGATCTATCATCATATGATAAACAACAGACTCTGTATTTGGACACTACCATAGATTTCTAGCACTGCAAGCGGGTATCACATAAACATATCTACAAACAGAAATTGGTCCAACCCACCAGTTATGAATTGATTATGATATTAACAGGGAATCTGAGATAGGTGGCCAAATAGAAGGACTAATCCAGCAAAAAAAACAAGTATCTAGTGTTCATTATCATCTGTTCAGCAGAAATTCCAATGACAGACAGAAAGGGTAACAACCTAACTCCCTCCCTGCACCATCATTATTAAAAGACTGAGTGCTTCCTCTCTCCCTGTGAGAAAACTTTTCCTTATAAAGACCTGAAAAAAAGGTCTAGGGATGCTAAGTATACAGCATTTTCTGAATTTCTGAAAGAGAAATTCGTAGAACTATTTCAAAACATCTCAGAAATTTCACTTGAGTGTCAGGTTTCATGTTCCTAAGCACTCCGGAAATTCTCACCCTTTGCAATTCACTTCCATTTTTATGCTATCATCTGACCAATTTCATTAGTTCAATACCAATGAATTTCTTGAATGTTTCATAAAAAGCCATTTAAAAAAAATGTAACTATTAAAAAATCTCCCAAATAATTTTATTTGACATTGATAGTCTTTAAAAATTAAAACAAAACTTTCTCATATGCCTATGTGTTTAAAGGTTTCTGCTAAAACAGAAGATCATTATTCTGTAAAACAATGTTTTGAATCTCTAAATGTAAATAAATAGGAGTTATCCATTATAAAAACTGTTATATTTTGTCAAGACTCAATTAAATGTAATTAATTTTCTCTATGAAATAAATTAAGAGAATTATGGCATATCTTTAATGAAATGAATAGTAATTTAGCTATAATCTAGTTCTTTTCCAGACCCCAGACCTCTGAGGGGGACAAGGAGTTTGCATATTCATATGCTATATTACAGGCACAAATCAACCCACTCTGTCATTCTCAGGGCTGCCAAGGAACTGCACAGGTATGGCAGGTTAGTGCTAAATCTACACTCTGCTTGCTGGCATGTTATTTTGTGTACTGTACTGTGCTTATCACAGCTACCTGGAGTGTACCAAAGGGTGAATGGAATAAGCTCACATCTGCTTGCTAAATATTTTAAACATCTTGGGGTGTCTTTCTATAGAAGGTTCTCATCTGCAAATTTTGCAAAACTTTCAGGAAAACCACATCTCAATTTCATTATTAATTGGTCTCCAGTAACTTGAAGGACAGACAGAAATTGAGATCTCTTAAAGTGGGAGAGAACGTGAGATCTCTCAAGCCACACGGCTAGCTTCTACCCAGCATTTCAGGGGAACACGTTATTCCTCTGTTCACTTTACCTGTATCAGAATTTGGGTGCAGGGGAAAAAAAGTCTGGCTGCAACAAGATAGAAACATATTTTATAAATATTTTATAATATTGAGTTCACATCAATATTATTAGATCTTCTTCCACTGGAAAAATCACAACCAGGTTCATAAATAGTAATTTGTAATAAGCCACAGTGTTGGTAAGGCTTATAAACTACTTTAATATTAACATTTGAATTTTGATCTTCTCTACATCTAATGAAATCAATAGTATTAACAGACACGTTGATATGAGATGATTTCACTTCATGTTGACAGCTTTTCAGAAACCAATTACAACAAAGTGCATATTAAGATGGAAACCTTTTTTTTAGAAAATATTATATTTAGAATAAAGTCACTCTGTAGATACATTTGATTTATTCTGAAAATCTGTTTAGTTTCACCACATGAGTGCCAGTGACAAATGCTGCTTCTCTTATTTAACTTAGTACAGTGATTACATTTAGTTTTATCCTGAAGTCTGAATTCAAACTTCTGAAAAAGCAACGATTTAGAAGACTGACTCAGAGGTAAATAAAGATTACGCTAAGAGCTCATACAGCATCTCTTTGATGGCACTGTGAATGACACAGGCTGGTTCTAAAACAAATCGAACAATGGTAAAATGGATGTGGAATACAGAACAAAAAGAAAGAGACAGGCCTGTAATTCATTTTATAAACACTACTGTCTTGCTGATACAAAAGCACAACAGCTGCCAAGCTCCTTTTGAAGAACAAATGTTGAGCAACACTCTAACCTTGTAGCTGCTCTGTTTGTATCATCTTCAGTGAGAACATCAGGTCCAAAGACCTGGACAGCTTAGGGTTTTAGTCTTGAAAGCAGCAGTGGCCCAGATTTACCTCTACATTTAGCTTTGCTTTGCATTGTGCTGTTGTTACAGTGGCCCTGACACCAGTCCTGTCAGCCACTCAAAGATCACCCAAGAAAAGCTTGTCTTGGTAGAGATCCTGTAAAGCAGCTCCTGCTCACTCTCACCCTCCCTCTGCATTGTTCACACAGAGAATGACTCAGGCTCTTGACGATTCAGTTCTAACCTTTCAATGGCCATTAGCAAGACGTACTTCACCTTTCACCCAGGCTGCAGGCTAAGCCCAGTCGTCTGCATCTGGCACGCTTTCTAGGAGATGTCCTAAAAATCCCAGCAGCAAATAGAATAACAGGTTGTTGTTTGCCCCTGTGCTGGTTTTGGCTGGGGTAGCATTAATTTTGTTTTGTAGTAGCTAGTATGGGCTATGTTTTGGATTTGTGCTGAAAACAGTATTGATAATACAGAAATACTTTCATTATTGCTGAGCAGTGTTTATGCAGAGTCAAGCCCTTTCCTGCTCCTCACCCCACCTCACCAGTGAGGAGGCTGGGGGTGCCCAAGAAGTTGGGAGGGGACACAGCTGGGACAGCTGACCCCAACCGACCAAAGGGATATTCCATACCGTATGGTGTCAGGCTCACCATATAAAGCTGAGGGAAGAAGGAAAGGCGGGACATTAGGAGTGATAGCGTTTATCTCCCCCAGTAATCGTTACGGGTGATGTGGAGCCCTGCTTTCCTGGGATGGTTGAACACCTGCCTGCTGATGGGAAGTGCTGAATGAATTCCTTGTTTTGCTCTGCTTGCACATGTGGCTTTTGCTTTACCTATTACACTGTTTTTATCTTGACCCATGGGTTTTCTCACTTACACTCTTCTGATTCTCTTCCCCATCCCACCAGGGAGGAGTAAGAGAGTGGCTGTGTGGTGCAGTTGCTGGCTAGGGTTGAACCATGACAGCCCCTTAGCATGAAGAAAGGACAGACTCCCCAACAACTGCCACTGATAGATATCTCAGGTGACTGTAGCCTCAGTAGAGTTTGCATACTGCCATGGAGCTGGGACAGAAAAAAGGAGTCAAAGACATGAGTGACACCTGCAAAAGTATGGGTGGTGAGTATGGAGGCACAAAAGTGGCTGCTGCCCATTTAAGAGAATACTAGAGCCAGAATAATAAACTCATGCAGGAAAGGTTTGCAGATGTGATTCAAAATGGGTAATAATAGAAGAAACACCAGTCTGGGATGCAGTGTGACATCTGCTACTTCCTTACATTACACTGGCTACCCAAGCCAAGGCTGCCAGAACGGCTGAAAGGGACTCATTCTCCTTTATCATCTTTCTATATGGGCAAATGTTGCTCAGATGCTCAAGAAAAAGTTGTCATAAAAGAAACTTAAGCAAAAGGATAAAAGCAGCTTTCACAAAACAGTTTGTTGTGAATAACCACTAGACTTGCATTCGCCAAGCAAAGAATGAAGTATTTTTCCCAATCAAATCAGGAGGTCAAACAAATCAACAAAGAAATGGTAGACTCACTCTGTGATACAAAGGTAAGGCACAGGTAAATTATCATAGACTAATTTAGCACAGCTGGACAAGAACCCTTCTCTTCTACGAGTACATCAGGCTATCACTGCTGATCAGACAGAAATATAGTGCATTTATGCTGCTAGCGTTACCCATGTCTGACTTTGCCAGCCTTAGAGAAAGGAAGGGAGGCAGGTGACCTGGGGACTCAAGAGTAGCTGCAGAGCACAGAGCACCTTGAACAGCCTGGACACCTCCACAGAGACGTATGGCAGATAAGAGGAGTGACTCAAGAGTCCTTCTGAAGCTAGGAGCCATCTACACAACTAATACCCAGTTAGCCTTTGGAAGCTAAGCAAATGACAAAATGGGCAGGATAGGATTTGATGGGATTTGAGCCCAGTTGAGTCACTGATTGATTATCCCAGATACAAGAGATGTGTCAACTGCAACAGCCTATTACAGACTGCACATTCCTGTTTTAACAGCAGCTGAGGCAAGAGCTGCTATTTAGACAACAGCTTAAATGCTCGATAGCCCAGGAAAATCTGGCAGATGTGTGTGCAAGAGCACAGATTCAATGTAAGGAATTTACTTCAGAGCATCTTCTAGTGGCTCCAACAAACTTCTGGTTCCACAAACTATAAACTACTTCTTTCTTTCTTTCTTTTACCTCTGAGGCCTCCGTCTTAATACATCTCTTTTCATCCCTAATGACTAGCATCACCTTAACTGTACTGCTGTCAACTAACTTTTTTTTCAGAGATGGTTTAACTATTAAAAATCTAATTAATCTCTCAGCAAATGTTCTCAACTTTAAAGCTTGTTCTCAAAAGCAATTACTTCTACCTACAGCTAAGCGTTTTTTAATACATATGTAGTCATTTTAATTATACTAAGATCTTACACTTAATTTTATATGTATACTAGCAGCAAAGATAGGAAGCAAACTAAATACTAGAATGGTATTTCTTTAATATTGTTTTATTTCAGATATATTTCAGTGTCCCTTACCAGTTATAATCTTTGTTGTTTGTACAATTTTTTTTCTCATTTACTGTCTGAAAAATGACTGAAACTTAATTATGTGAAATTATCAAAACTGTACATGCAATTTCCCTGCAGTTTAATTTCATGTAAAACTTTCTGAAAAGTAGAGCTCTTGTGTTTCAGCAAAGAATTAAACATCACTGCAGCAAAAAGTAGTGTGTGACAGAACCTGATTTGTATTTCCACAGCATGTTCTATCTTACTATTTCAGCTGATTTCAGTACTTGATTTATCATTTAAGTGACTAAATTTCAAATTTTAACAAGAGGAAAAATTTTGCCATGAAGGAAAGTTTCTTTTACCTTTGATAAACTGAAGAGTCCTAGAAACGAAGGGGGTATGTGAGAGACTGTTTACTCATACAATATTTATCATAATCAAGAATGCAAATGATAAAGTAATAAGAGAACTGACAAATGAGTAAACAAATCAATATTAAGTTGTATTTAACACATCCATATTTTTCTCCTGATATACAATATATACATATTAATATGTTATCTATGTATAGAGGTTGTCAGCTGGTACAATCTGTTCTATTCCAAAGGTAGAAATATGCAACTTTCTAGGCCTAAAGAGATTAACCATTCTGGCAGAGATAATACAGTAATAGCCAAACAGAAGGTATTCCACAAGAAGCAGAAAAAATAATTTCAAATTATATTTTATTTTAGCAGTTTAACAAACAGCCCCCTCCATTTGCGTAGCATGCCAATGGGACTACCTTATGATAAACATCTCTTCTTCATATCCATTCCTCAAAAAATGACCTGATTGAACAGATTAAAAAAGAAAAGCAAGCAAGCAAAAGACATCTTTTATATTCATGAATATGGGGTATTTTAAGTCTACTTTAATTGACAATAGGTGAGAAGAAAGCATGTGAAATGTGGTATTAAAATTCTTCATAACCTCAACTGGGATTTTAAAGTCATGCTAGCAAAAGCCAAGGATAGGAAATTGCATTCTTATTTAAAACATTAAAGCTTTGAAATTTCAGCTGAAACAAACCCTTTGGGTTCAAATTCCATTTAATTGTGCCTCTTTTAGACTGTAAAGGGATAAACTTAGGGACTAATCATGTCCTTTTAACCTCCTGGTTGCCAGCCAGATTATGAAAGCAGGCCAAATTGTGCAAGCACTTTCACAGCACAGAAAGGAAAAGGCAAGCTGCACACGGGTCAGGCAATGCAAAGGCATGAGGATGTCCAAGTGGCAGCAGCAGGCAGAAGGTCCATTGCAGACATTAAAAACTGAGGTTCCCTGGACATTGGTAGACCATGAAGCTGTATCAAATGGTCTGTATTTGCTTTACAATAGTACCATGTTAAATAGTAAAATCTTTGTACCTATAAGTGGACAAGAAAGGCTTGGTATTAAGGACATGTCAACATTTTTTTGGAAATTTGAAGTCCAGCAGTCATCCGTTTATTTAAAAAAATCTAATGGCAGTGGTTTTCAAATCTACACTGTGCTGGTCCAAGCAAGACTACAGGGGTCCAGCACTTAGTTCTGCAGAATCTGTGAAAGAACTAAACATGGCACATCAGAAGTTTCTTAAAAAAACCCTAAAATTTTTACTGCTTTAAGGAATCCAGGAGGGTCCACAAATTGTGAAGGACAGAAATTCACTGATTTGGAGTGGATCTAAAGTATGGACTGAACACACGCTGGAAACAAATGAAAAACGGCTCATTGTTCTACTATAAGAAGTTGGATACTGAAACAAACTAAGAAAGGAAAATTAATTAAAAAAAACCCAACAAATGCAGGCTTTAATGAGAGTTATGAGATCTCATTTTTATACTGTGTCACACTGGTTTCAAACATGCAAAAAGGTACCTTTACATGGTATAAAGAAGGATAGCTCCCTTTTATCAAAGTGATTTGTATGCAACTTTCAAGCGTGGCAAGTAGTTGAAGGAGCCACACTGAATCCACACTGAATATATCAAGTCTCCGTTTGGATTCACATCCTAGGCCATGGCATTCTCTGTCCTGACCTTTATGACTGTCCGGTGTCTTGTGTTAAAGCTCACAGCTAGGAAAGTCCAAGTATGACCGTGAGTAACCCAACTTCCCAATCCAGCCTTCCTCAAACTCTTAGACTAAGTGTCTCCATAATGACTCAGCTGAAAGGTTATGAAATTACCCCACTTCACAAAAATTACAACAAAAAAATCTTTTACCCTCTACTGTTATTTGGAAGGGGAGGGGGGAGGGGACGACACAGGGGGGACACGACCCACCAAAAAAACCCACAACACACTGAACTAGTTTTATAAAACTGTACTTCACTTCATTACTATTAAGTGAACGACTCAACAAGGAATAGAACTTTAGTTATGCTTAAAGCTACAACTGATCAATACCCAAACTTTCACAGCTAATCAGTTTGTGTCCACAGTAATGCAAGTCTCTCCTTTAGAAAGCACAGTGAAGTGAGCTCAAAGAGTGCAATTTCGTTTTTCAAACTAAATTTTGGGACATACTGTCTAACCTGCTGACTCAACAGGTCAGAGCCCTTGTTCATATATACAGTGTGGATACAGGATCATATATATGATCACTGCATAATCCAAGCTAAGTGGATGCTCAGGAGGTCTCTAGTCCAACTTCCCTTCATGGTCAGACCAGGTTGCCTAGGGTTGTGTCTAGTCTGGTCTGCAAACACCCCCACAGAGCTGGCACAGCCTCCTTGGGCAGCCTGTGCCACTGCCCCACTGCCCCAGGGGGAGAAAGTTCCTCCCCATAGCCAGTCTGCACCTCTCTTGTTGCAGCAGTCCACTGCCTCATGTCCTAACACCATGTGGCACTGTGAACAGACTGACTTTCTTCTTGATCCCTCCACACAGGTACTGGGGGACTGTTGTTGTTAGGTCCTCCCAGAGCCATCTCTTCTCCAGGGCTGAACCCACCCCACTTGCTTGTCTGTTCACAGGACAAGAGCTTCAGCCCCCAACCTCTCCGGGCGCTCCATGCTGAACTTGTTCCAGTCTGCGAATGCCTTTCTTCACGTTTTACTGATGTGAATTTATTTTTTTTTTTTGGAAAACACCTGGGGGTTTATTTGGCTCTAAAGTAACTTGAAACTTCACCAGTAACTATGGAATTTGAACTAAAAATTTAAAACTCAGAAATACTGATAAACATAAGTGTAAGCTAAGTGAAGATGCCTGTTATCCAGATTTGGGGAATGCCATGACTGCATTATTTAAATCACACCACACAAAAATCCCTTCTGAATGCCTTCATCACTTACAGTATCTGCCATATACATTAATTATTTCAACTATTACGCCAAGGTCAAAAGTAAGGTGAACACCCAGCAGTACTGCACAAAGATAAATGCCTGAGCTGCTTATCCTCTTTACTATTATTTCTTCTTCAACCTGATCCTTTCAGTGGGTCATATATTGTAATTCTGTGCAAAATCAGCAACATTCAATATTGGCAGCATTACACAGAGCTCATTAGCCACTCACAAAAGCACAGAGCACACATCAAAGAGAGAAAGAAGGAATCTGAGTTTCTATACTTCGCTTTCAAGACACTGCTCTATTACTTGGCCTAGATTTGGTCACAAGCTTTTGGCTGGCCCAGTTGCACACACTTTTAAATTTGTTCTGTCCTTAACTACATCTATGGGCACACCGCAGTAAATCAGGTGTGAGGCTATAGAAGTTGATGGATTTTATCAATGTAAAACTCATGTAACATGAGGTTGGCACCAGGTCTCCTATGCCTAGAACAGCTTCCCAGCCATCATACACTGAACCAAACATGTTCTCAGGCCACAAAGCACCTGTCTCATGCAGTGTAAACCCACCTGCCCCATCATCGTCACGTGTTACGTCCCAAATTCCCAGCTGTCCTGCTCTCTGTAGCTGTACCCGTTTAGCTCAAGTCCTAGATGACAGACACAAGCTCTCATGCACTGGATATATTTGTTTGTGGAATGCCTGCTGTAATCTCTGTATTCACTGTATTAAATTATCAATAAATTGAGAGCTGTAACTTGTTTTCAGAAGTGTGCGCCAATAACTTCTTTACTTATATACAGAAATTTTCATCTCTTATGCACAGATATATCATGTCCTGTTCCAAAATGTATTACAGAGCTACAACAGAAAGCAAGAAGGAGCTAAAAAAAGGCTGTGGAAACAAAAATGGGAAGAAGCTTTATAAAATTTGAAGAAAAGGTGTTTAAAAGGTGACTGACTAATAAAAGTTATTTCATTTTATTCCTAGAAGAAAAAATTAGAATATGCATACAGGAAAATAAAAACTGGATATACTAGACTTTACTTTTGCTTTTATTTGCTTGCATTCTCCAGTTTGTCTGAACCTTCCTACTAAAAAACAGCTAGGGTTTTTTTAGCCTAAATTGAGTAAGGTGATAACTGTCCTTTATGACTAAAGTGACAAAATCTGTTTCTAAGCTATTTTTGCACTTTAGTTTGCGTAAACCCATTTTCTAGTGAAAATCAGTACTACAAATGGAAGCAGATATTGGCTATAATATTCATGATTATTTTAGACACATTTTTCCATTCACATTATTAGTGTTCATATTCAATAATTAGAAAAGATACTGGATTATCTCTGTTTACAGGTGAAATAAGTAGACTATTTTAAATCTTTTATGCCATGCAGTCAATCTGCTTTCACTATAAACAGAAAGTAAAGCTTTTATTGAAAATAATCACTTTATGAGCACAATCTAATTTAAAATGTGTAAAAGAAGCATGTGGAGCTTTATGCATTTATTCTAGTTTGCGTTTTTTTCAGTTTTTATCTTTTAGACATTACAAAGAATAAAAAGAAGGAGCTTCTTAAGAAAAGTGAAAACTGTGAGATAATACTAAAGCCCAGCAACCCTAGAACTGAAATTCAAAATGCACAAAACTAATGGGAATTCTGAAGCAAGCTCACACAATGCAGATCAGAGTATTGATCAGCTATCAATCACAAGTCATGAAACAAATTTTGTAAAGGTTTCTAGATGTTTTCTGTCTCAGCATTCACTGGAAGGGCTCCATCAACAACACCCAAGATGTAGGACACAAAGGCTGGGACTGGGAGAATGAAGAACCTCCCACTTGAGGGAGGAATCTGAAGGTGCACAAGTCCATGGGACTGGGTGAAATGCATTCAAGGGTCCTGAGGGAACTGGCAGATTAAGTGACTAAGCCACCATCCATCATATTTGAGAAGTTGTGGCAGTCCAGTGAAGTTCCTGCTGACTAGAAAAGGGGAAACATAACCCCAGTTTTTAAACAGAAAATCAAGAGGACCTGGGGGACAACAGGCCAGTCAGTCTCACCTCTGTGCCTGACAAGATCATGGAGTGAATCCTCCTGAAAACTATGCTAGAGGACATGAAAAATAAGGAGGTGACTGGTGACAGCCAACATGGCTTCACTAAGGGCAAATCATGCCTGACAAATCTGGTGGCCTTCTACAATGGGGTTACAGCACTGGTGGATAAGGGAAGAGCAACTGATACCATCTACCTGGACTTGTGCAAAGCATCTGACACTGTCCCACACAACATCCTTGTCTCTTAATTGGAGAGACATGAATTTCACAGGTGGACCACTCTGTGGATAAGGAATTGGCTGGATGGTCACACTCAAAGACTTGCAGTCAACAGCTTGATGTCCAAGTGGAGAACAGTGATGAGCGCTATTCCTCAGGGGTTGGTGTTGGGACCAGCGCTGTTTAACATCTTTGTTGGTGACATGGACAGTGGGTTGAGTGCACCCTCAGTGAGTTTGCTAATGACACCGAGCTGTGTGGTGCAGTCAACACACTGGAGGGAAGGGACGCACCATCCATAAGGACCTTGACAGGCTGCAGAGGTAGGCCTGTGCAAACCTCATGAAGTTCAACAAGGCCAAGTGCAAGGTCCTGCACACGGGTCAGGGCAATCCCAAACACAAATACAGGCTGGGCAATGAGCGGATTGAGAGCAGTCCTGCAGGGAAGGACTTGGGGGTGTTAATGGATGGAATGGATGGAATACTGAGTATGAGCCAGCAATATGCACTCGCAGCCCAGAAAGCCACCGTATCCTGAGCTGCATCAAGAGTGGCCAGCAGGTCAACGGAGGGGATTCTCCCCCTCTGCTCCACTCTCATGAGACCCCACCTGGAATCCTGTGTCCAGCTCTGGGGCCCCCAACATAAGGACATGGACTTGCTCGAGCGGGTCCAGAGGAGGCCATGAAGATGATCAGGGGGCTGGAGCACTTCCCTTATGAGGACAGACATGATCAGGCGAGTATAGGGATAGGATGAGGGGTAACAGTTTTAAACTGAGAGAGGGTAGATTTAGATTAGATGTAAGGAAAAACTTATTTACTGTGAAGGTGGTGAGACACTGGAAGAGGTTGCCCAGAGAAGCTGTGGCTGCCCCCTCCCTGGCAGTGTTCCAGGCCAGGTTGTTCAGGGCTTTGAGCAGCCTGGGCTAGTGGAAAGTGTCCCTACCCATGGCAGGGGGGGTGAAACTAGATGATCTTTAAGGTTCCCTGCAACCCAAATCATTCTATGATTCTATGTTTCTAAAAGACTGAATGTATAAAAGCAGAGTAAAAGGTATGTTCACTGTCATCTGCTGCAAAGGAAAGGCATGACAAAACACTCCAGGGCTCAGTGTGCCAGATAAATTCAGTTTCCTAATAAAAACCAAACATGGAACAAGATAGAAAATGTTAAGAAGTATCTTCATTTACAAGCACTACTATTACTGGTTCTTCAGTTCTTATGTGCAAAATTTTGAATAAAACAGTGGCAGGCACTTGGTACGGAGGTATATAAGCACAAACAAAGCTGGAGTGCTTTGGCTACTATTTACACTCACAACATCTAGCTTAACTAGCAATCTGTTACTTGATTTAGTCAGAGGTGAAATCTCCAGCCTAGACACACACTTAATGTAGGCAGTGACCAGCTGTCATGAGACCAAACAAATGTCCTTATCTGCACTATATGCTCAGTTAATCATGTTAATTAGAAGGTTCTATTAACTGTAATTTCCCACCGTAGAGTCCAGTAACTGTAAGATCAAACAATAACAGGGATAAAATGAAGTAGTTATGTCAAATAAGTCTTAATATACATTTTAGATATGAAATCAAAGCTATTTGCTCCACAACTAAGATGTCTGAGCAAAGCTTTTTTCCCTCTGTCCTAGAAAATACTTCTTGTTCTATAAAATGTACAAACTCAAAGGAGTAGGAGTTAGCATTCTGTTTACTGTCAGAGACCTAGGACCAATTTTTAAAAAAAGCCTCAAATAATGAAAGAGCATAACTCTGAAAAGTAGTTAGGTATCTACAATGTTTAGTTGTACTTGAAAATTTCAGTGCATGATAGAGGCACAGTAAGATGTTAATAGCCCAACTTAGCAGAACTTAAGAACGTAGGACCAAAAAGTAACTTTGAAAGCCACAAACTTAACCCTGCTAGCTATCCATTAACCCTGGCAGCATTGTTTTATATTAGTGGCCAAGACACTTGCCTGGAAAGTGGGATGTCCTGGGTGCCAGGCCCCTCCACCAGCAGGAGACTTATTTCCCTGTCATTAGACTTGCAAGGGGTCTTTGGAAGAACTGGAATTTGAGTTCCTCAAGTGCACCAGCCACAAAGTGAGAGTATTTATATGGCCAACAAGAGTAACTGCTTCAGCACAGCTGTGGCCCTATGCTATCTTTATGCTCATCTAGTCTGTCGTTGCTTTCTGAAATCTTTGACAACTATGATCTAAGGAACACTAAAAAAAATGGGTCAGCATTAGGATGTCTTTTACACTGAAGATCTTTGAACAAGCTAACTTACCCTGCCAAGAAAGACCAACCAGCTCCTCCTAAGATCTCTGCTGCCATAACCAGCAAGGTCACAGTATCTGAGTTGTCACATTTAAAGATAGTTCCAGCATGTCTACACTAACTTTCAGTCCACTTGCAGGTGGACTCTCAGGTAGTGACAACATCATTATATTAATCCACAGGAGCAGAAAAAACAGTGTATGAGGTTTAGGTTATTCTATGTTGGCAAACCAATTAGGTCATAATTATATCATAGCTATTATCAGGACATTAATAATGGAATAAAAATTTTCTTGGGTCTCAGGAATGACACAAAAATAAGTAAACTGATGCTATTCCCAATATGTCAACAATAGTTTCAAACGCTAGATACAAAAAAGTGACAGTGAAGCAGTATTTCATAAATAATGGAAAACATAGTTCAAAAATACTTTTGGTATCCCACACTGTCAAGCTTTTTTGCCCATTAATGGAGATGGAGGTCACAGAAATAATTGTTAAATTAACAGTAAAACTCAACCATGTCTTCAACTTCAGACTAGAGTGATCTAGCCAGACATCCACATGGGGGCATCAGTAGAACCTGTAAGCATCCACACTGCTACTCAGCTGGTTGACTGGTAAAATGCAAGTTACAAAGTACATATAAGAGCAGCAGTTTCAAGACGCAAATTAGTATTTCACATGTATAAAACAATAGAAATGGCAATATGAAGGCCATTATGTAAATTATCCCTCACAAGCTGTTTCTTCTGTACTTTCTAATCAACTTCATTATCACTTGTGTTATAATAACCACTCTGTGCTTTAACACCCAAAACTAAGGATACTCTAAACAGGAAGAACCCATAGGCAGCTAAGTAACCTATGAGTAGGGAGATGCTAAGAGAAAGACATGTTGAAATAACTATGGGTCGCATTTATGGAACTGTATCTTAAGCTTTGGTATCAGAATTCACTTATACAGATACTTGATTTGCTTAGTAAATCCCTTTTTTCTTTTACCATGAACAATCTGTGAACAGCATTGGGGGTTAAAACCAAACAATTCCTTGGTGGTACATAAATTAAGGACAGTTAAATGGAGCAGAAGAACTGCTACCTCCTCGCTTCTACTTGCTTCCAGAATGCCCAAGCATTGTTCATGCAGGGGACTTCACATCTACTACAAAACTTTCTTTTGTAACCCTTAAAAGGTCGGCCTCTCTCACCTCAGACATCTACACTCCATCCTGTTGCTCTACATTTCAGATATACACTGCTTTTCCAGGGACCAAGGCCTCTGAAAGATAGCAGAGTTGCTGTTACTTCATTGTGCATCTATGAATCAGCACACACCTGTCCAGCTATTTTGCAGAAAACCAGCTCCATCCAGTTGTTCCAGTAAGACTGAGTCCCTAACAGACAGTCTGTGCAACAGTAGGCTGCCAGACCTGAGAAAAATGAGAATATTCCTAATACATGAGGAATGATAAATGGCACTTCTAGCTAAAGTGTGGTGCCCTAGTTAAAGACCTACTAATGGGTGCACTGCCGATAGCATGCTAGCTTATCCAGTGTGTTGCACAATTTCAATCACCTCCGTTCACAAAGTCTACACATTCGTGTTTTAACATACTTGAGCTACCCTGTGTAATGTAAAACATGATCTCAGTTGACCCATATGATCAGGACAGATTCTAACACTGACTGATACTAGGTAACATTTTAATTTTAGCTGGAGATGTCAACTTTTATTAGCGTGTATTATAGGTTGCAATTTATTCACAAAAAACCTTGCAGTTTGTTTTTTTTAGCTCCTTGAGTTCCTTACTTACATTGCTATTGCTACATCATTTTATGCTATTAATATTTTACATGCTTTTCTTTAGCCTGCATATTTACAAAGATAAATATCAGTTTAATGAATATCCTCCTGACTTACACAAGGCCAGCAGGATGCTCAGAATCAAGCACTTAAAAGTAAGGCACGTTTAAACTAAAATGAATGCATGACCAAAGTTATTCGAGGCACCTTGTTAAAAGCTGCTGGTTGATCTGTGATGCAAATATAGACAGCATAAACAACTAAGAGATAATATATAAATGAGGAGTTAAAAGTCAAGAAGACAGAAAATACAGTCAAGTTTTTGCAGTTAGTGTAAAATTTACATTTATGTCTCATGACTTTAGTGTCTTCTCAGCTCATCACAGAGCATCTGTAGGTATCAGTCAGTCTGTTATGTCTAACCTTTAGCCCAATTTCTGAGTGCATTGCTGAGCAGAAAAGAAAGAAAAGGTCAGTAAAACTCAGCAGACTACCAAGTACCAACAGATAGAGTATGGGTTACTTTTTTTTTCCTTTTAACTACTTTAACTACCGCAAAATTACCAGCTCTGTGTAAGAAAAGCAGGATGAAGAAATGGTGAGAGGGAGATAAATAGAAAATGTACTTACAGGTTGAGCAGCAGGAAGCTGCCAGCAGTCCATCATAAAGTTTTCAGTTCAGAGGGTAAGGGAAAGAGTGAAATACAATGTCACCAATTAATTATTTTTTTCAGTAGAAGGCTAGCAATGTGTTACCAAATTACTTGAAATAAATTTATCTAGACAGCTAAAGCAACAAGGAAAAACAAAATGAAAATTATCCATGCACAATCAAATGTATTCACTAAAATTCATAGAAAATACATGAGTATGTTTTAGCAAATGTTTTATGATTCCTCTTTCCTCACAGTTGTGTTTAAAGGTCAGTGTTCAATGCTTGTTCCTCCTGGTGGAAAGACAGCAGCAACACTAATGTAAGTGTGGAGTAAGAGGCAACGGGCATTAAAACACAACAGACATTATGGCACAGCTGGGACTATCCAGATTAGTGCAGTTAACACCAACCTGAGTCTGTCCAAAGTATAATCAGTCTCTGGTTTGTGAGATACTCTGCTAACGGGTCAGTTCTGAAGACAGGTACTAACGTAGCTCTTTCACTTCCTTGTGGAAGCCTTGAGGGCTTTGATTCTGCAGAAAATGCACTTCCTAGAAAACCATGGGTAAAATAAATGGGTTGGACAGCTCCATCAGTATACATATCCTAATGAGCTCAAGTTCATTATGGGACTAAAATGTGAATAAAGTAATTAGTACTTGTTCAAGGCCATAGAAGTACTGCAGCAATGCCACAGTAAGCCAGATACAGGAGAAAGTAAAAGGACAACTGTTATTTTTAGCAGAAATGTGCCCAAGAATTAGCAGAGCAAATATTAGAAGAAAAAAATTCTGTACAACATGAACTGAGCTTGACATCTGAAATAGTGGCTGACAGACCTGAAAACATTGACGACCACCCAGAGTGAAAAAAGAGGCAGAGGAGCCTGCAGAGAGATGAACCAGATCATGCAAGTATGTGCAAACAGCCTGGAACATCAGAGATAGAATGTAATTTAACCAAGGCAAATGCCAAAGAAATGAAGATAACAAATGAGAACACACTAGGAGGCAAGGAAAAATCAAATCAACAAAGAAACCTACGCAAGCAATGAAAAAGCATGACATATGAAAATTAAACCAAAAGGGAAGGTAAAAGAAGAATCTGGTTATGAGAACTGTTTGATTTGTAGGAAATGTGTAGGGTCTGTGGGAGTTAACTAGTCAGATACACTTGCAGCTGCTGGCAGATTTAGAAGCTGATCACATCCTCCAGGTTCAGCTGGAGGATAAGATTTTACAGAACAAGAACCTCCTTTGCCTTTCACATCACACTTGCTTTTCCTCTACAGAAAGGATCGACCATCACCTGCCCAGAGGCTGAAATGACCACTTCACAGGTGTTTCATTTAGGCTTCTTTACTCTTCAGTTTCTTTATCCTAGAACATTGCTAAGACACTAATATGAAACAAGAAAACTTGCTACAGAAGTCATGGACTACTCTAATGCTGATTCAGTATAGCCAATGAACACAGCCACCACTGGACAGAGGATTACACAATACTCTGGGTGGTTCATAAGCACCTAAACCTCACTTATGCCAGCTGGCTCCCTTGGAAATATGCCTGCGTTGCCCTGGCACATGCATGCAGCTTCTCACGCTGCCTTGATATCCCAGGGTGTGTTCTAAGTGAGGCACATCCCAACTGACAGCGTTCCCAATTCCAGCCAACTCTGATGCTTCTGCCTTTCAAATAGCTGTGAATTTGAGAAAAGATTTAACACAAGCCTTCTGCAATTTTTCACAGCTGAGTTGCTGAGTGGGTGAAAGAATGGGTCTGAAGAGAGGGCACTTGCAACATCCCTGCTGTAGCCCTCAAAAGCTAAATTCAGAAGAGAAAGATCCGAAAATAAGATGCCTACTACATAATTAGAAATTTCTGAACTATCAGAAAATAGGATAGGTTATGTTGTTATTTTTGCTGTTGTTGTTCTTGTTGGCAAATCTCTATTTGTCAGAAGGTTTTATTCAGGATCTCTGAAGGACTTCTGGTGAGCTGCAGACTGCAACCATGAACATTGCCAGCATTTCAGACTGGCTGAAAGCTGCATTTACATTTTTCACTTGGACAGTCCACCTCCATACAGTTCCAAGTCACATTTTACAAGCCATGGAAAGATGCTTGTATAGTAGACCTCTATTATGTGCTTACTAATACCATGTGGCAGACTTTCTGTGCCACTTATACAGAAGGAGCCTTCCATATACCTCGGAATAGTCAGTGACAATACTGAAACTGATGGTTTCCTAAGGGCTGTTACTACATGTCTTTGCCGTAACAGGAGCACAACATTCAGCTCATTGCTGCCATGCATGCTGAAAGCAGGGACGACGTATTAGGATCTTAGTGCTCGATATTTGTCTGCTTTATTTAAGCTGATTTAAATCTGCAAACAGAAACCCAGCTGTGCACTCTTCCTAACTTTGCAGTTCATAATCCATATGCAGATCCACAAGTCTAGACTGAAAACTCCACATCTGAGAAGCAAAAAAATGACCCATTTTACAGGAAGCTTGTGTGTGCACATTATATGGAGCCAGGGCAGAACTTCAGCGGATTGTGAAACAAGAAAAACCCAGATGAGTCAGCCTGCTTTGGGACCAGCGGGACAGATTCCTAAATAATCCCTAAATTAGCCTGGAAGGAATTATTGCTTCTCCAGCTCATAGGTCTTAACAAACAAGACTCCCTTGCATGCAGTCTACATGCAGAACCTTTCTTCATAAAATATTCTCACACTAAAATCATTACAGAAATGTCTGTAAAGAGTGCTAGTGTTAATGGTATCATCATCCCCTGGTGCCATAAATATCATGCCATGCGATCTTGCTCACAGACGATCAGCATATGTAATGAGATTGTAATTTTCTTTCCATCTGAGGCAAGATATAGATCATGCAATACTTAAAGCAGGACCATGGTGTCACCTTAACTGCTTTAAGAACTTCTGGGACATTCATGTCACTCCAAAAGCCTCCTGTGAGCTCAGAGGTGGCCAAAAGTTGAGGTACAAACGTGACATCTTTTCCTAGCTTGGAAACTCGCAATCCATGCACAATGCAGCACCCTACTCCTCCCCTGCTTTATTCTACTGTTGTTATACTCATGAATAAGCACAGTGACACCTGTCCTTGGTAGCTGTCATACAGTCCTAATTGCATTACACTACCATGTAGTACTTGTTTCGAAAAAGCATTGCTGAAGAACATTGATGAAGTGCAGTACAGCCAACAGAGTATTTCTATGAAACCTTCAATTTTCCAGCAACTCCTGATTATGTTCTGATTTGAGCTGTGTGACCCAGATGAGCAGCACTAACACTGATTTTTGAATTTAAATACAGACACTCTGGCTTGGAGAGCTGTGACATGCTGAAATTCAATTGAATTGGGCTTGCCCTGGCCTCCTCCTAACAAACACTTTGCTGATTAATCCAATCCTCTTCCGAACTTATGTAGTTCAGGCTACATTATCTGTTCCCATTCCTCCACAATGAATGCTGTCTACCATTTGCATACCTGATTCAGCACTGATTAACCATAAGCCCCACATCAGCTTCTCTGTACTTTGTTGAAACAGTTATCACAGAAACATACTGCTTTAAAAAGAACAGGGGTGTTAAGAAAAAGACAAAGTGCACATAGGACCTCAACATGTGTTTTAGGGAGAGATTTACAGATTTAGATTTGTATAGGCTGCAACAAGCATATATTCTTCAGAACATCTTTATTCATCTATGTCTTTATTCCTATCCTTTCCTCTTGACAGAACATGTGGTTGTACTATAGGTCAGTTTTTAAGAACTTTTATTTCACCAAGAACTTAAGTACATTACATCCACGCAGTGTCAACTCTCGAAGACTGATGTTAGCCATGGAATACTAACGAATACTTGTTTACACTACTGGCATATGGAAGGGGTAAGTAAGAGATGACGCTCCAAGCTAAGCAGTCCAAACCCATGTTTCTTACCTATCAAATCATAACCAGACTCCAGCATACCAGAACCTACTCTTAGTCAATATCATAATAAGGTCATGTTCCAGGATGTCCAAATATAGCCATAAAAATTATGTCATCAAGAGATTATCACCAGTAGAATTTAAAACACTTAAAAAATTTTAATATTCATTTCCTCTTCATGGAACAACTAAAGCATAAAAAAGCTTAGGGTAAAACTGTAAAGAGTGATTCAGAACCTCTTTCAGAAGTTACCTGGGAATCTTAATTCAGAATAGAAATTAAGTTTCCAAATTACTCAGAAGTTGTTGACACTTTTACCCTTAGGGTCTGAACCTGCAATTACAGAAAGGTTCACCTTTAAGCATCTGAACTTCCCAGTTTCCATCTGTTAACTGGGCCATGGCTCTTTTGCTCTGACCTTAGAACACATACTTCAAATTCCTATTTACTAATCACCAAGTAATTGTTATAACTGTTTCCCTAGACAGCTTTTCCTTCCTCATTTCTGCCTTATTCTCCACATACATTACCTTTATAAAGAACTGGGTTTTAAGACTTTCAGGAAAGGTTTCAACAGATGACTTCACATCTTGACTTTTGTAGCTCTGTAGGGATTTACTGTCTAGCAGTCTTTGCTAATGGGAAAAGGAAGAAAACCAGTTCAAACAAGAATACACAGGCCATATTGTTCACTTCCCTAATGTGTTTGTTTAATGGGTGATGTCTGTCATTATTTTGGGACAAAATATCTGTATTTTCCACTCTTTATTTCAGTAGTCCAGTCTGCTTGGGGTTTTGAGTTGTACATAAAAAGCAGATTTAAATTACATTAAATGACACCCAAATTAAGTAATTCCTGCTTTAAATTACAGTAGGCTTTATATAGCAGTAAAATATAGGATGTGTGTTTGTGTGTATAAAATAACTGTTAATTCAGAAGGCATTAGCAAAGATACTATGAAGGATTTACCAGTCTTTTGCCGAAAGGACCTAATTATGAAGTCTTTCAATTTTGCTTTTTTAATGTGTTTCCTTGTAGTTCACAGCCCACCTGTGAACTTCTGAAGGACTCTCCTGTAGAAAATTATAGGGGAGGAGAAGAAAGAATAATATATCTTAAAGGTACAGAGAAAACATTATTTATTATAAAATATTACTATGACATATGGGCAACAGCAATATTTTTTTCTAAAGCTGTCAGTTTAGTATTTAAGCTGAGGACTTAGCAGGAATATTATTAACATACTTAGTAACAAAAATGCTGAAATATATGTAAATTCAAAATTGTTCATCTTTCTATTGTTGCACTGTGAGAGACGACTTGTAAAAACAAAAAACAGGCCTGCGAGAAACAAGGACTGAGAAAAACAGCCTGAGAGATCAAAGTTAGCAGGGGGAGTGGAGGCCCTCCGAGCTAAGGAATGTCTCAAACACTGGCAAGATAAAACTATAGTCAGGGGGTGGATGGTGGGCAGGTTGAAGCTGGTAAGGCTGCCCGAATAACACAGGATGCAGCTGAGGGGGGGAGCTCTGTGGAGGAGACAGGACTATTCTGCTCTGGTGCACCTGGTCAAATTTCAAGGGCCACCTGTCCAGTGAATGCCCTTTGCTTCATTATCCACAAAATTCATATTAAAGTTAGCACCCCTCAATATGCTAACACAGACTGACAAGATCATGCTAGTTACACCATCCCATGAAACACTTACCCCTCCCCATACATGGGATACACAGGTATGTGGGTCAACCTAGGGGACAGACCCAAGGAAAATGTGTATAAATCGAGGGGGAGGGGGACCCGGAGAGTGAAGTGAAGCAAAGACAATGAATGCCTCCTGGAACCCTTGCTGGCGGCACTGACGCAGAAACCCAGACCGGTGATCTCTATTCTTTCTACCTCCCTCCTCTCCTTTTTTCCGTTTTCCTTCACTACCATTAAGAAATGCAAGGCATACTGTATTGCTTGCCACAACTCATTATATACTTAGCCAACTATCGCCTGTCCAATTAGTACATTGTGGGAAGTTAATAAATGTTTGGACTTTGAGACTTGTTTTACCGTTGTCCGCTCTGTTGGGGATTTACAAATCTGAGTCACTTGTCTCCCTCGTCTGAGTGGGAGGTGACATGCACAAATGACTATACAAGGGCTACATTACTGAATATATCACACATTCAAAATTGATTGGTTTACACAAACAGAAGAGTAAACATATTAACAGAACAAATTATATAAAGCTTTATTTTTCCCTGTACAGTCTGCCTTGCTGCAACATTAAAGCCGGCCCCTAGACACAGTCTTCATCATAGGGACCTCTTCATATTTTACATTTAATATTCAACTGCTCAGTAAACATTGTGTTCTTTATCTACAAAACATTAAAAAGAAACCTATGCTTTGTACCATGTCGACTAGAGGACTTTAACATTCAGATTAACTTCTATAAATATAAACTCTTGTTAATTAGGTGAAAATGTGCCTTCAATTGCTTTTTAAATACTCTCTTCAATGCTGCTCTTAAAGTCAAACTAAAATCTAGGAAGAAAACAAATAGTTTTTACCAATGGCAAAGACAGCGGCCAGATATTTTTTTTAAAAGTACGAGACTGGAAAAGATGTCTGGTTTGTTACTTTACAATCAAAACCCCTTTATAATCTCTTTCAATAAATCTATAGCACCCATTTTAAAAGTATTTGTTCCACCCTTCCATTGGGATCGCTTTATCCCAATGTTTAGAAATATTCTTCTCACTTACAGCTCCATTTTATTCTTGGGTTATGATCATGTTATGCTTACTTACTTTTGTGCCACATATTCTGAGACAGTTGAAAACAACTATATTTTTTGAGTTAGCTGCACCTCTGCTGTTGAAACAACCCATTGCTATTTTTCTCTCTAATGAAATAATTTGTTATGGTACCCTTCAGAATTCCCAGTAGTATTAAGCAGGACAGATTCATCACTTCCTACATTCTCAGAGAACTTGTTTGATCCAGCAATACGTTAAAATGTCTGCTAAACTTTAAGGATATGAATATTGAAGCTGACCTTCACAGCATTACAGGCGTACTTCACTTTTTTTTAAGCTAAAATGCTCTGGGCATTAATAGCTTGAAGCAATTATGCTCCACAAGTTGTGGACTGAGGCCAAGGGAGCAGGAGATCAGGATCTGAAGTAGCCAGATGTAGTGCATCAAGAAAGGATAACTTAGGGTAAAACATTTTGCTGTTCATTTTTAACACAGTAATACTTATTTCTTTAAGATCTTACCTATTAACACTAACAATATGTACCATATTCACTGATGATGCATATGATGCAGTAGAAATCAGAAAAAAAGTACTCTACCTGATATCAGTGATTGAGGGTTTCCTTATGTAAAATAGCTAAAATGTTTCAAACCAAGCTATTTTCAAGCTTAAATCTATTACGATAAATAAATGTAAAAATATTTGCAAAACATCATCATATGTTGCAGACTGAAAAATGCCCTATTCTACAGTACAGACCTGAAGTATTATACTCCATGTGCTCCCTCATGCAATAGAAAGCAAATATTCAAGTATCATGCTATGTCTTCCTTTTCCTGCTTTCCCAGATTCTGAACCTAGGCTTTCCTCTTCCTAAAATAATCACAGTAATGGGATCAAGAGGTGGGCTGCAACCTTTGGTGCCATCAACCACTGTGAGGAAACACGGAAACTGAACTGAAGTTCCATCAAACAAATGCAGGATCAAACACTCAGTGTTGCACGGTGGTGGATGCTTCCCAGATGCACGAACTGGGGTTAGGTCCTAACACCTTCCTGTTCCTGCAGTTCTTTCCTGACCTGTAATCCTGCTGAAGTTTTTTATGTAAAAGATTTACACGGAGATGCTGAAAATCTTGCATAAGTAAGTGCTGCTGGATTAAGGTGGTACTTTTAAATGGGACTGTAGGCTTTAAGACTTCTGCGGGTTTGGCACTGTTACTGTCTTTTGACTTACTAGCTGTTTCAGAAGAATCTGAAGTTTATGTTTTTACTGATAAGTGACTTTAATCCATATAAAAGGCATTTATGCAAATCCCTGTTATCGATCCTGCAACATACAGTTGAAGAAGGGCTACATTTTTCATACTTTTTTTCCCCTTTGCTTGATTCTGGGTTGTTTGAGGGTTTATTAATTTTTTTTCCCCTGCTGCTCTGTGGTTTCCTCATTGTCACCTCAAGTGATTTTCTTGAACTATTCAAAACTAATATGTTTGACAGCTATGAAAAAAATAATAAAAAAATTTAAAACTCCTGTCTTCAGCAAATGCTAAAGGACTTGGAAGTCTTTCTAACCATAAATGGCTGATTTAGTGACATTCCTTAGAGAACATGCAACATTTTATATTCGAGATTATCAGTTATTAATAACATGATGAAAGCATATATATCAACTGTATAAAAAACCCTCCTAAAATCTGGCTTCAAACAATGATCCAGTTATAACAGTAGTAACTACCCAACTTTACTATACTGCAGAGAGAATTTTGACTGTTTTCCTAAACTTTATTTGTAAAAACCATTCTGATGAGTCGTGGCAGGGGAACATCTTACCTGGTATCTTCCCTGTCTAGTAACACACGTAAGAAGCCCTGTTGCCAGTTGCAAGGTGTACCAACCACAGAAAACAAATTTCTCCCTTATTACATTTATTATAACAAAAAGATACTTTGTTTTAATTTTCATTATTATTGCCAAAATACTGTCAGGAAATATTTAATCTTTTGAAGATTACAAACCGTTTGATTTCAAATATGAAATGCGAAGTCTTGTTTCCTTTGGACTGTTTTTTCATTTGTGGAATGCAGTCCAATTCTCACATAAGTGAAGAAGAAACACCCTCATTTATTTTACTCATTGATTTCTACACATTCACCTTGTCTTCCATTATATGTCCCTTACCTGAGGTTGAACCCGTTCAGTCTAGTTTCTTTAAGGAATTTTGACCGAGAACAGTTGTTATAAAAATTATCCCACTGCCACTCTAACATTCCTGTCTGTCATGGTCTTCTATAGCCTCCTCATCATGTTCCACTCCCAGCTGGTATCCATAAGCATGAATAGAGAGTAGCTAAAGATATACATGTCAAAGTGTAAACTCTATGGGGCAGACATGCTGAACATGATTCCTTGTTGTCTTCCAAACTGTTCACACCCATGCACAGGACATTGTGTACATCACTACCACTTGAATGTGGCAGTGCATCCCTTCCCACTTGGCAAACACTCGAATTATTAAATTTTGAATAATTTTTAATCAACAGGCGATTTTAAAGTATTTTCTGGTGCTAGAAACATTCCAGAAATTAAAACATATGCTCAGTATAAAGTTTGCTTTGACACTAGTGAATGAAATCCTTTGACAATATATACAGCAAAACTTTTGTTTCAGTTCTAATCACTGGACAAAAGTGGCCTTACTGAAACATCCTGATGGACACTCACAAAATTATGAGATCGGATTTTGTACTATAGTCCTCAGGGGAACATTATTAAAACAAACAAACTTGCAGCCAGTGAGATTTAGACAGACTGTTTGTATTAAGCATAAACACAGATGTTTTCTTGAGTTACTGCCTGAATCCAGGCACCCCAGATTAACAGAAATTAAATTCTCCTATCATCATACACAAAATACAGATAAAGAACCTACTGTGTATTCCCATAAACCAAGTATCATATACTTGAGAGTATCTGTTGCATAACAGTGAATTCAATTATTTTGTTTCAACAATGAATTTAATTATTTTGTTTATCTGTGAACATTTATGCAAAGATGTGTATCTCTGCATTTGCATCTTGACATGACTAATGAAAGTACAGCGTTTTCTCTGCCACTAATCCATTTTCACTTAACAGGGCAATGACTGATTAATTTCATTTTCTGGTGTGGAGGACATCCTGTAACAGTCAATGTTGCTTCAGAACCTTTGAACTTAATTATCTCCAAATAGAAGGCAGAGTTACGGAGACATTTTTTCTCTCTTTTTCTCTTTCTTTATCTCTGAAATTACCTGCTGTATATCAGCAGATTTTTTTAAAGATTTATGGTTAAGCAAATGCTACTCTTATGGGTGCCCAATTCACAACAAGAACTTTGCATTAGTAAAGCAAGTAAAACTTGATCTGGAAATGTCTGTTAGGATTATGCTTAGTATAATTTATTTAAACCAAATTAGAAAAAAATTCATCTACCATTAGAGGCCTAGTCCTACTTTTCTAAGTGCGTATGAAATCAAGCTTGGCTTTTATGGAAGTTTTGAATGTGCAAGGAATACAAAATTATATTAAAGCGTATTAAGTTGCACCTCTAACACAAAATAGGATTATGAATACCAAATATCTACACTGAGGTCACATCTACACTGTGGTCATAAGATCTCTCGAATTTTGAGAACACAAGCTTACAAACATGCCCTCTCAATGTAGAACAAAGGTATTTTAGTACAATTTCTAATAATTTTAAACAGCTTTCAAAGACTTCTCACATTGTTGCCAAAGAGTTTATCCATTCCACATTTGCAGAACAGAATCTTGAATTCTGAGACATTATTGAAAAATTATAAATCAGGTATGATTGCTGAGTCACAGGAAACAAGATGGCTGTGACACTACTGGGTGAAATCCTAATTCTTAACATCAGTTGCAAAATTTGCCTGGACTTAAACAAGGATAGGCCTCCACTTGTGAATTAGTTTGTTTTGTGGATGTTCTGAAGCATTCGTTTCACAGACATTATCATAATTTTGAAGCTACACAAATGTGGGTAACACCACACAGGAAATGAAAAGATGTAGCAAGCAGGAATTGAATTTTTCCAATAGCGCTAGTTTCTCAAAAACAAAAGACAATTATTTCTATAGGACAGACAGTAACGCATGCGTCATATCAGCATTCTGAATTTTCAGTTGCCTGTAAGCTGGGAAATCTTAGGCCCAGAACCGCTGCAGTGATCCTAAAAATTGAATGATATGGAAAATTGTTTGGACACGAACATAAATAGCTTTTAGCTTTCTTAGCAAAATTTTAACGAAGCAAAACTAGTTCTGGATCAAATAACAGGTTTTTTTCTGTGTATCATTACCAGCCTAAAAATACTTATTTTGACTAAAAACATCCTTTTGAGAGGAAAAAATAGGTTTTACTTTTAAAACACTCAAAAAATATTTTGGCTGCTTTGTTTTTTAATTGTTATTATTTTAAGCCAAAACCACCTGCTGTGGTATGGATGTAGTATGCCCATATAGGGTTTGGTTTTTCTAATCTATACTGCATTTCAGGCAAGCATTTAATTAGCAAAAATGCTGTTGTGATATACATGTAGTGTACCCTCAATTTTATCTCCATCCTATTTCAGAGTTTTGACCATAATTAAATTTAAAAAAAAAAGATGATAAAAGAAACTTTACAGCAGCTCTTTTATATTATTGTCAACACTGAGTCGGAGTGAAATGTTTCACACGTAAAAGTGATTTTTTTTTTACCAAAATATTGCATGTACAGAATGAGTCATATTATAAATCACACAACTTCTGTCAAAAGAAAGAAACACTTCACATAGAACTGACATTCATCTGCTTAAAAAAATTATCTGTTTTTATGAAATCTGATTTTCATCTCCACAAATCATGATGTACATTAAGAAACCTCTATACAATACACACAATATTTTCATATTCATACACTACTAGCTGTCACAGACTGCTGCCAGGCTTGCCCCTTGAGGTTTTACAAATTCTTGTCTTTGCTATGGAACATCCTACAAGCTTGCCAAGAGCTGAAAAGCTGCTGCCCAAATACAGTAGATTTATTAGAAGAGTTGAAGATGTTTATGGCAATGACCAGTTATTTTTCCTTAATGTATCCCATTGTTCTCTCACTAAAAACTACTCTTTGTTGCCAAAAGTTTTACATATTCCTGTTTGCTGGGTTTTGTGAAGAATGGACTTTTCAACAGTAGCTGCAGAGCTACTTTAAATCAGGAAGCTCCACCAAACTAGTATTCTCTAAGGGTGATTGACTTTCTGTACTTCATTTTCACTTGTTTTTTTTTGTCAGACAATGTAATACTTATTCTAGACAGAAGCTTAATCAGGAAAACTTTCTTGTAGGATATTAACCATATTTGTGGCAGCCCTGCTACATCTTCCTCTCTGCCAGACAAAACACTGCATGTATCCACATAAGTTCCAATCGCTGCCTGGGGACTTTGGAGCAGCATTCATCTATCATTCATTAAAGTGTCCCCCTTGTTCCCTTTTTTGGGCTCCCAGCCTGGTATCATACATGGGAAGATAAGCAGAGAAGTTGAACAGATGGTAGCAACAGATGCCATCTCTCGACACAGGTGAAAGGCCGTGGTTAAATCTGCGATGCCACAATTCCCATCTTTGCCTCAGCACTCCCCACCTCATGGATTGTCACAAATACCCTTTGGCACTGGCAGTAATCCTCTGTACCCATCCCAGCTGTAAACGCTAACTTCCATGCAGTCCCATTTCCCAGCTTTGATACTGGTTACAATATTCAGCTTCATGATTAACTTTGACATTAAAATTACTTCTGTTCAATTTGAATAAAAATCATGTGTGTAACTGCATATAGGTGCATGGGATAAACATTAACACATAAAATATTATTAAGAAATCATTCACTGATAAGACCCCTATATGACCTCCAATTAAATGCTCTAGCAAAATTACTATAATCTTTAGTGCAGGATCAGCCTATAAATTCCCAGGAATCAACACTGTAAAGGATTGAGCACTTCTGCTCTAAGCGCTCTGAAATAAATTTTTACCCTGGGACACATACATCATCAGGAGAGGAAGTTGGTTACACCACATCCTCAGACCCACAAAGCAATCTTCCAACTCAGAGCAAGGTCTTGATGAGGCCTTGACTCCACACTTAAACATAGCTAACTAAAATAAAAACAAAATTTATTTTCTAGTGCTTGTTTGTTACTTATTGCAGTAACAACTGAAAGCAACTAGAAAAAAACACACATTTTACTGTTCCTTACTTTTGTATATTTGCCAGGTTTTATTGTGCAGTGAGTTTCTCTTTCTTATATGGTCATTTAGACTGTTATTTGCAAGAGATTTTTTTTACATGGCAATATAGAAAACAAAATGAAGTGTTAACATTTTCAGGAGCACTGAGAAGCCTAGCATTTAAAACTGACATTTGGTACTATTTCTAATGCATGCTCAAAGAATCACAGAATCTTCTAGGTTGGAAAAGACCTTGAAGATCACCCAGTCCAACCATTAACCTAACACTGACAGTTCCCAACTACACCAGATCCCTAAGTGCTCTGTCAACCCTACTCTTAAACACCTCCAGGGATGGGGACCCCACCACCTCCCTGGGCAGCACATTCCAACGCCTAACAACCCGTTCTGGAAAGAAATACTACCTAATATCCAGTCTCAACCTTCCCTGGCACAACTTGAGGCCATTACCTCTTGTCCTGTCACTCGTTACTTGGTTAAAGAGACTCATCCCCAGCTCTCTGCAACCTCCTTTCAGGGAGCTGTAGAGGGCGATGAGGTCTCCCCTCAGCCTCCTCTTCTCCAGACTAAACACCCCCAGTTCCCTCAGCTGCTCCCCGTACGACCTGTGCTCCAGACCCTGCACCAGCTCCGTTGCCCTTCTCTGGACACGCTCGAGTCATTCAATGTCCTTTTTGTAGTGAGGGGCCCAAAACTGAACACAGGAATCGAGGGGCGGCCTCACCAGTGCCGAGTACAGGGGTCAGATCCCTTCCCTGTCCCTGCTGGCCACGCTATTGCTGACACAAGCCAGGATGCCATTGGCCTTCTTGGCCCCCTGGGCACACTGCTGGCTCCTGTTCAGCCGGCTGTCAATCAGCACCCCCAGGTCCCTCTCTGACTGGCAGCTCTCCAGCCACTCCTCCCCAAGCCTGTAGCGCTGCTGGGGGTTGTTGTGGCCCAAGGGCAGCCCCCGGCATTTGGCCTTATGGAAACTCCTGCAGTTGGCCTCAGCCCATGTTGTCTCCTTTAACATTTTTAAATACACAGTACATATTTAAGCTAGAAGCACTTAATTATTTGCACAGGTCATAATACCAAGCCATAAAACTGGCAACACAAAATAAAATGCATATGTCTTCAAGGAAAAGACTTGAGGCTCTCCATGTTCCCTGGGCTTCTACCTTCACACCTTGTGGTTTTGCTGCAGGTTTTTGATGCTTTCAGGATGGTCCCCTGCCGCTGTCCTCCTCCTCAGAGCCCTCTCCTCAGCAACTGAGTTCAATGTAACTGCATGATGCTATCAGATAAAAGGCTAATACCAAATTCCAGGGCCAAATGCCTAGGAAAGACTAAAAGCAAAGAAGACAGCAAGCCTTAGCACCTGTAATTCAGCTAGCAAAATATTCATTTTATATATCAGTGATTTTCAAACCTCTGATTTTTGTAGACCTAGAAAATTTCCAGAACAGCCTTCTGTAGAATATAGGTGAACTTTTTTCCTCATTTTTCTTCCATGTCTTAGAAGTTGTTCACAGATCCACTCCCTTCCACCCTCCATAGTTCAAAGATCACATGCTGAAATTGAATTAGAATTACAATTCAACTAGAATTAGAATTTAAATTAGAAATTCAGCACTCAAACGAACCATCTTTTAAAAAATAAAAATAATTAGAGTTTTAGAAAATAAGTTTGTGAGGAAAAATACAAAACACATACATAAGATTTCTTTACTGTGTATCAGAAAGATTCCACAGAGGTGTCCAGCTACTGTAGCAAACATTTTAACTTTCTCATTTCTCAAGGCCAAATCCTATGCCACAGTAAGTTCAGATCTCAATCTCTTAGGGCCTTAATGGACTGCTACTGAAAGTCAATGACCAAGTCTCATGTCAGCTGACTTTGAGATGGCAGAACGGGAGAGTGATCAAATCTCTCTCCATTCCTGTTATGTCTCCACCAAGTAACTCCTTAAATCTTCATGGCAAACTGTTATTTTAAGAGCCAGATGTCTTAAACAGGCACACATGTGCTATGAAGCAGATATTCCATGTAGACGAGTCCAGGTCCTCCATGTTGACTCTGACTCATGCACTCCCTACACACCCTGCTAGGAAACTGGCGGCAGTTTGAGATATCTGATGTCCTTCTGCCAGGTGTTTCACACACATGTAAACGTGGGGAGCGCTATGACAAATTAAGTAAGATCTCTGCAATAGAAGAATAAGTATACCCGATCAGAAGAAATGAAAATAATTAGAACAAATAAGAAACAAAAAGCTTAGTACGCAGCTTTTATTCATAGGAAGAAAGCAGCCATAGCTTAGCCCTAAAAACTAGAAAAAATGATATGTCTGTCTCTAAAAAGATTAGTTTTCCTGGAGTTCCTGGAATTTCTGAAATATATAAGCATACAGTTACTTTTGCATAAATGTTCACATTGGTCACTTATTATTCAATTAATCTGTGTTAGTGGTTAAGCCATCATAACTGATTTATCGTTTTCAACAGTCTCAGAATTCAACATTCCACTTCACAAACGATGAACAGAAAAAACATAGGCAACAAAGTAAAAAGTCCCTGAAAGCTGTTTATCAAAATAGTAATATCTGAAGATGAATTCAAATATATAACATCTGCTGCCCTGTTGAGAAATCCACAGCTGCATTACAGGCCACATACATTCCATCAGGATATCTGCTGAGATGGGGGAAAAGAACCCTAACTCAACAAAGGAAGGGGGGCTAAAAAAACCCAACAGTTTCCCCTGTAATAAAGATATTAATACAGACATGGCACCAACACAGAACTGAAATTCAGCCATATTCTTGAACACAAGATAGAGATTTGCTGCCTATAGCTGCAGCCATTCTTGCCACAATCAGGACTTTGCTGGCTGGGGCTAGATCCTGTTGCTGTGACTCATACAGGATATCACCACGCCACAGGAGAAATCCTGCTGTGATCTACAGTCTGTTCAATGTAGGAGTATTACAGTAGCTCACAGAAATTGTTCTGGGGCCCTTACAGATGCCAATTAGTACCTTCTATGACAAACAGTTCAAGTAGAACTGACTAGGGCTACTCATCTGAGTAAGATTTTACAGATTTTACATCTGTACAGATTCAAGAGCTGGGCCTTTACATTTCTTAAGAAAAATGCATTTTCTAACAGATAGTAGAATACAGATTATAAAATTGTATGACGTGTTCTTAAATCTCCCCAACAACTAGTACACTTCCAGTGTTTCCTTTGAATGCCTTTGGTGCTTCTGCAGAAGGTAGCATCTCCTCACTCCACTTCCAGTCCTAAATTTTCCTATGTGCCACCTCCTTCTTAGGACCTACCAACACATCCTTCCTTCCTCAGGCAGGATCTGACTGTCTCTCACTTGATCACCAAGGATCCCTCAAATCATATTACCAGGCTTCCTTGCTCTCCCCTTGCAGAAAAGCTGGGGCTCTAAACATCTCCCCTTTCCCTATAACTCTCTCTGTACTTGGGTCTGTGTGCCTCTAGCTCTTCTCCATCCTATCTGCACTGCATGCTTTCCTCATTCACTTTATTCAACCTTCCTCTTTTCCTATTTAGGAGATAAACCATTCAGGATGTCAATTTTACTGGAAGGATTATAAGATCTGAGATAAAGATCTGTTATGTCAAAAATGCTAGGACCTGGCACCAACCAGCTGTCTGACCTACTGTAACGTTTCCCACACTCAGTGCACAATGGGCAAAGGAAATCCAGGAAATAGAACAAAAACATTAAGAAAAAGCCCAAATTTATTAAGATAAAACTCTAAGATTAAGAAACACATAGCTAGGGTATATTCACAAGGCTACTAAAACAGTCACTGGAGCTCTTATCAATTAAGCTGGGCCAGCTTCAGCCCAACAGGGTTGGCTGTTGCTCCCAGGGGTAGTGTCCTGATGCACAATGTCCAGTGGATTAAGCGTTTCACCTTGCTGCATCCAACCCCAGAACTTCTCAGTTCAGCCTTGCAGTGCCCTTATGAAAGAGCAAAATCAGATGTGCCAGGGCCAAAGTTACAGCAAGGTGCAATGGAATATGTGAACACTTTGTTAATCACCATTAATAATGCATGCTAATATGCTAAACAGGAACTGTAGCAGCTTTTGTCATGTGTTCATACCTGTTGCTCAGCAATGGAGCCTTTGATAAGCACAGGGATGGACAGTTGTAAAGTAACATCTTAAACCACCACAGCTAAACTTGCTGCCATTGAACTGGGGTCAGTGACCAGAAGCACTGTCTTAACTGGCCAGATGCCAGCAGCCTTTGGGTAGGTTGCGTACAGGTTACTGAGCTCAGATTGTCACTCCTACCAGTCAAAGTCTGTTTGTGTAAAGGCACGTGGAAGTTGAGCATGTCTGCTTCAGTAACTATCCAATCAAGGACCTTTTCGATACAAAAGGGGATGATAAGCAAAGAGGGAAGGGATAAACAAAACCACACAGACACAAACTGATATACAAGAGATAAACAGAGACAAGGCGAAAGCCCTCCAGTTACTAATTGATGAGCTATTAAGAAAGTAACAGCACATGCATGAGGTCTGACTGCGTATTCACTCACAGTTCTCAAGTTGAACTAGCCAGTGCGTACAGGCTCCAGGACCTGGCACAGGTGTCAGGTGGGCAGAGGGTTCATGCTGGTATTTGGGGGGACCCACAAGTGTGGGGTGCATGTGGTCCATGTGTCTGTTTGCAGAAAGTGCTGAGCTACACCAGCTGGCAAGTGGGGGACCCATGGGGTGGGTAAGGGGGTCCGTAATCTGGGCAGGGGTGCTGGGCAGACAGAGGGGCCACACCAGCGTTTGGGGGATCCACAACTGAGCATGTGCTTTCACTAGTGAAAGTCAATCCTTACCAAAGAGGAGGAAGAGGACTTGGCTGTTACGTTACTCCTGGAAGCATTATGTGTGGGTGCTGTTGAAGAAAGCGCCTTCCTATGGCAGTCTGTGTAGCCAGCACACATCCTCTGTGTGTGTTTGTCTCTGGGGTGCATGTTTAGCCTTGCTACTGGTTGAACCTGTAAATGGGAAAGCAGCAGCCATGTCCATCGGTCTGGCCCTGGGCTGGGCTCCAGCAGCTGTGTAGGAGGAATTGTCAGGCTCTGGAGCTGCTCAGTTGCTTGTAACATCCCTTAACTGCTTAAAGCAATATATAGACAGATGGCATTCAATCCTACAGTCGTATCAACATTTCTTAAATAACGGGAAGGTCTTCTTTACATGCCCCAAACTACAACCTCCCATTAAAAAAAAAAGTAATCCATGCTCATAGATCTTAGCTCACTGACCCTGGAAGGCTGCTGAAGATTGTGGAACAGAACACAAAAGCGATTCATCTTATTCATTCCAGCAGAAAGATAGCAGTAATTAAAGGTACGCCATAAAGATGAAGATCAGCCCACGCTTTGTTTAGCCATCTAATTATAGGACTGTTACATGCATTAATCTTTAGTTGAGAAAAAAGTTTAGTAGGGAAGAGGTATGGAAGCCAGCAAATTTCTAAGGTTAACTTTCTTCTCCAGGTTTTCTGTTTATCCTTCAACTATATTTCCCCATGTTCTGCATCATTTTCAAACAATCTATCTTATCAATTAGATATCTGAATACCCACATATGTGCTTTGAAAGCACGTAACAAGACAAAAGGTTAAATCTTAAGTTCAAGCAACAGAAGGTTGACACCAGTTTAAATGGGATCAGAATATCTTATGTGATTCACAATTTATTTTTTTCTTCTCAGTTATTCTTGATGTGCGCCTTGCTGCCTCTTCAAAATAATTGCTACTATGGTTTATTATTTATATGCTTAGTTGTCTTTGGAGGCTGTCCATCTCAAGTCTTAAGAAATCTGATCTTGTTATTCATTCTTAAACTTTCATGCTTCAGCATTAAATTGGCTTATTAAACAATATGATGATAATTACTGTGGAACTTAAAAACGTTGATCTTTTCATAACCCTAAAAAGTAAAAAATTAATTTAATGTATTCACAGGAATTATGGGGAAAATTATTTCTGTGGTGACAAAATTATGCTTTATGTTTACAAATTTAGTATAAACTACAGAGAGCCCAACTTTTAAACACCTGCCTACCTGCAATAACTTTCTTCAAGGTCACAAAACTTCTACAATAAATTCTTCAAAGTTATTGCACCTTGTATGCAAAATAACACTATAATCTTACAAGTTGGATAAGGAATTTAAGAACAAAAAATGCCTTTAGGGCACCTAAATCCTGGAATTCTTTCCATTAAAATCAGTGTGATTTTTCGTGTAACTAATGGCTGCTAAAACTGGCAAGAATTTGTAAAGCTGAGGCCAGAGTACTACAACTTTTCATTTTGCTATTTGGCAGGTGGGGAAAAATTCTGTCATTCCATGGAAACTGACAGATCTAATCATATGTGTAATTTCATATGGCTTTGCTTACCAACAAAACACTTGAGCTACACGATTTTTCTAAGCTTGTATTTTACTTTATTTGCAGGATTGACACTTTGACCAGTCAGAATGAATTAATGGGAAACACATGGACAAAAAGTTGGAAAAAAAAAAAAAAGTAGTCCTGTTGTGTAAAGTTTCTTTCATTTTTAATTTATGAAAACAGTTGACATCTGAAGTTATTAGCAGCAGGTCATACACAATAACAAGAGCACCTACAAGCTCCTTCACTATCCAGGACCTTTCAGCAGCACATGCTATAAAAATAAAACACAGCAGTCCACATCTCAAAGAGATATTAATTTCTTACATATTAATTTCTTACATCTTAAATGCACTATTTTTCCACAGCCCTATGCTTTATTTTCCTAATAAATTCAATTTTAAATTAAAAGACTATGAACTCCCCATTGCCTTTACCTCACCTAACTCTGGTCACTGCAGAGAACAGGCCCCTTCTCTCCTGAAGGCACATCTGTGTATGTGTTTCCACCAAATGCGGTATTACTGTAGCTCCTCTGAACTCCCCCTAGATTTCCACTTTCTATTACAACCCATCAACTATCCTGAGAAGTTTTCTCATACTAAAATTAATTGAAAGGTGCATTCAGCAGTATATTTTCATGCTCAGCAAGCTGACTGTAGTTAAGTATGGTATGACCACAGAGAAAAATATTTTCTCTCAGTATCTTTTTAATCTAGGCTTGTCATATGCTTCTGTACACTAAAAGCCTTACTTTGGCTTGCTCCCAGCCCTCTCTTGAAACAAAGCCTGGTCTCTCTTTGGTAGATTACTTGTCAGTAAGTTAGAATACATGTTCAGATCCTGGAAATGAGGCTGGTTATTTCCTCGTTTTTATAAAGGAACCAGGAAAACTCATGTGCTAGTTTTTATCAAAGTCACTCTAAAATGCTGACTTTAGAATGTTGTTCTGACTTTTCTAGTGAACACCTACCACTGCCTCATCTTCCTTCAGAAACACCTCACCAAAGCAACCACTGAAGTTCACCATCTGTGTGCAGTATAAGGTAGACCACATAAAGAAAATCTGAGTAAAAAAAGATTACATTACAGGAAGAACAAGGACTTAAAAATACTAGCTCATTTTACATTCTCATTGTTCTCCTTTGCTCCCCCTGCTTCTTTTCATCTTATATTTCATGACTCAGTTGTCTCAAGACCTTAAGAGTTTCACTCAGCAGCACTGAACATGTTTCTTGGTAAAGATAAATCATAATCATTAGCACTTTTAAATCATAAAGAAGCTGCACTAAATTGATGCATGCTGTAAGTGTGCAGTGGTACAGCTTTTACAGAAGTAGAAATAAGTAAAATGTACTTTATGTTTAGTGTACATGTACTAGTGTACACTGTGTACATGTACATTAGTAGAAACATACTAATAATATTCAGTGAATGTGGAGATCTCAATAAATAAAAAAGTGAGTAAATTATTACTTTCAGATAAAACCAGAAGCTTTATAAAGCTAACATACATTACAAAATATTTGGTTTTACAACATAAATAGCATTTTCACAACAATCAGATACTCTTTGTTGTCTGGCCTTTGAATAGAGATGCAGGATCTTTTGCACAGGCCATAAAGTCTTTTCATTTCTGTTATCAGCCAGAACTGCAGCCACTGGGGATACTTACACCATGCAATTAAGTACAGTAAACTGATCTGTGAGCTCTAACAAAATCCAAACCAAAGCACAGTGCTAGCTTGTACCTTGAAAGCAGATCCTACTGCCTTGGATGCAACATCCCTTTGCTAATTCTTTCTGCAGAGGTGCTACTTTCTCCAGATGGCATGATGCTGGTTAAGCAGGTAACAAAATTTCTGACATGGCAATATGTAGACACAACCAACTTCGCTCTGAACAACTAGCTATTAGCTGAAGGGCTCTCATGAAAACTAACAGCCCTGACCTTCACGCACTGATATTAGTTTGCCATTTGTCTGAGGAAGCCGCATCCTAAAAAAAGTGCACGAGGAAAGTAGTCCTTATGCATGTCCTTGCATTTTGAGGGCCAGCGCTTCTCCACATTTGCCCAAAGGGAGTTATTTTTTAGCATGACTCTGTGTGATTGACAGAGGCTAATTAAACAAATATAATCAAGTTGAACATGAAATGAACAGTTTTAGGGGAAGATCTTTATGCACGGTCCACTACAGGCCACTTACTACTTTGCAATGATTTGGCATTAACTTAGATTTTGGGAAAGTGTATTAAGTCAAAGTGTCTCTGACCACAAAGCCTTTTAAATCATTAAGAGATAAATGAAAGACTATACAATTATCAATTATGAGCATTAAACAAATTCTTATAATTTCATGAAACCTACATAAAAGTAGGAATATTCTTACATTCTGTATATTCTTAAATTATATAAAATTCTGAAGTCTCCACATTAAGCCTGCTTGATGTCCTCTCTAAAATCTACTGCGTTCTCTGCTACAGTATCTCAATTTAAAACCATTGTTATGGTCACTACAGTTAGATATGCTCCAGATGAAGAGTTTTTGTGGTTAAAGTCAAACTGAGCATAATGAAACCTCTCATATTTCACTGAAAAAAATGCATACAGAGTATGACTCGCATTCCTTTCCCTGAGCATTATAATGAAGAAACAGTTATGAAAAAATCTGTCATTCTTTGGCAATTCTTGTCTTCTCCCTGATGATATTTTTCAAGGTTATCCAAGAGAGATATTGTGCTTACTCAGTATTTTCCCTGTACCTCACTCTGCACTGACACCTTTGGTTTGCAGGAAAGATGATATTCAGAACTAACTAGGCAGCTGTAGATCTAAATACTTGAAAATATTTTTGCTTTAAAAGATAATCTGAGCCTGCAATTTATAATGCTTAAAACTGCACTGGTCTTTTAACTATGTGCTGGGTATGAGAATCAAACATGATGGCTCAACAGTATCTAGTACAGCAGTTCCATCTGATTCTGCCATGGACTGCAAGAAACTATAAAATGACCACTCTCTATGGCCCTCTCTATCTTATTTTCTGTGATACGTTATATTTTGTATCACTGGAAAAGAAAAGGTTTCTTTGACCAAAGTCCATTTAAAATACTGTCAAGTTAACCAGTTGCCTGGTTTTCTTTGTAAATTCTTCTTTGCAATTTTGCCAGAATAGCATAGGGCTTTTATGGAACAGAGCAGCCCTGCATCTGATGTTTTTGTGAAAACTTCACCAAAAACTAAGAGAGATTGGAGGAAAATATATAACAATGGTGATACTCATATTTTTAACTCGTTATTTGAAAAGCTGCAACTCCTCACATAAATGTAAAATTATATGCAGAATGTTGGTAGTAACAACTGGGACATCAGTTCTGTGATGACAATTTTTGTTCAGACTCTGCAATAACATGAAAGAATGAGATACACACACACACACACACACACACAGATTATCTGTTCTGCCCCAAACTGTAAAATAGCTTTTAAAGAAAAAAAAGACCACAAAACCTTTTTCTTTATACAATACAGATTTTGCAGAATAACACTTAAGTTCTCCTTTATTAACCAATCCACCTAAATAAGAATGGGGATATTATGTGAAACATTAAAAATTATTCTGCCAGCCTTCCTCATATAAATGATTTTTCTTCTAAAAAAGATACATCAGCAAAAGAACTATTCTATCATTTTGAGTTTTGAATCTTAACGATAACAAAGTTAGCTCATGTTAAATTGTAAAAATCAGCCCAGCTCTAGACTCTGTAAATATAAAGGCTTTTATGAAGTCCCTGATAGCTTTGTGTAGCAAGTGAGAATTTTAGAAGGCACAAATGATTTATGCTATTTAATTATGCACATGAAATTCTGGTCCCACTGAAATCAACAGGCAAACTCTCAATGATTCTTTGAGACAACATCATGTGTTGCTTTGTGACATGAATAAATATGGAGAGGTATTACCCACACTGATCTAACCTTGCAAACATGCAAGCAACACAGTAACTCTCCCTCACAGTACTATCAGCAAGTACTAGCTGCAAACTTTTTCAACTGCCAAACCTATTTCTTCACAAACACTGTGGCCTATACTTACTACATTCTTTGTTAAAATAACCAAAGCGTTATTTTGCTGGTGAAAATATATATTTCTCCTTAATCCAAGCATTTATTTGAGATAGTATTTGCACAAGACACTAGAGGGATTAAGTATGTTTAAAAATAATATTTCATTCATAGTTATCCAGACCACATTGTCACCTGATTTGTTTCTGTTGGGGAAAAAATGGCATGTTTAATCTTCGTTCTCTCAAGTCTACCAACAGGAACAGTCCAATACCTCACCAAGAACAAAACACAAATGTCATAATGCCCTTCTTCCAAAAATATGATCCATCCTCATCAGTGCCTTTGACAGAATCTCCAAATCCCACATCTGAAGCTCACCAGGAGTCACAGCTAACTGCAACTTCACACAACAGAAGCTGCCTGTAAGAAGCATAGGCAGGAGGAAAAGCAGTCTCTTCTGGTGACATTTCTTCCTTTTGGGTGCCCTTCCAGGCACAGAGCTATCGAGGATGCTAGCCAACTCGGAGGGCAATTTCCTCAAGGAAGGAAAGAGACTCCTTGCTGACTGACCTCCATGTGCCATCCTCCCCTGTGAGGCAAACTTCCCACCTAGCAGACAGGGTGTCTCCCTGCCTCTCCAGTCAGACATGTCCCCAAGATTTCATGAAAATGCAGGACCTTATCACCCAAAATCTCTGACACTTGATACTGTGATGATAAAATATACTCTTTCATCACAGATTTATTTCATTAGAAGTTAGCCTGGTAGTAACTCATGCAATGGTCCCAGCACTAGTAATCAACTGTTCTTCTGACTAACACTGTTTTCTAAACAAGACAAGCAGTTAGCTATTGCCTCTCACTGGCAGATGTCTCCTGATAAAAGTCCAGCTTGGATATGGAACTAATGTAAAGACCACACATGATGCTCCATCTGTCAAAAATCTATCGGAAAGGGAACCCTGATGGACTACTTACAATATTAGATAACACTGGGCCTGGAAAAAATTATATTCCACTAAAAGGAGGTTTTAAGACACAAAAGTAGTACCTACCTTAGTGCTACTGTTCCCTCAGGTCCCAGAAGGCGGCAGGCTCTGGCTTCCCTGATGAACTGCTGAGCCAATGCACAACCAGGAATTCAGGCAGGGAATTTCATAGGGCAAGAATCATAACCTTTACGGAAGCATGATCTAGCCAGTGGACCTCATCTGCACAGTCAGTAAGGGTGTCTACAGATTCCTTCACATCTGGAATGGCCCCAACTATATATATACCTGTCCAACTATGTGGCCCTGAAGTGTGCAGACTCATTCTTACATGCATATAAAGGAAAACTGCTTAAATCACACAACTATAGAATAATTTAGGCTGGAAGAGACCTCCACCACTAACTCCAAGGTTAGATGAGGCATCCAATTCACATTTATTTTCCTATAAACTGCAAAGGAAGACAAAAGACTTATTTCAATTTAGAAACAGTTCAGCAACTGCTGAAATCATGTGTGCCATATAAAACACACAATTCAAGTCTTTAACCCATCAAGAATATTACCAAATTGCTTGTGTGCAGTATTGTACATTACACCTTGCTCCTTACAACTTGTAGCATGGCACCTGCTCCTGAACTTACGGGGTTTGTGTAAGTTATCCAGAACTACAGGGAGACATCTGGACCAGCTCATTTGGAGCAGACATGTAATAACCATCCCATGTCTGGTGCCCATATTAGCTCAGGCATCACCACAAGGTATTGGATTTTGTTCAGTAGGCTTACCAACACCAAACCACAAGGAGCTGTGTGTTAGAGAACCACATCCAATCTCTCCATCTATTTATCAATACAGCTGGACAGAGTTGCCTAAAATAAGAGTCTAGGCCATTATGTTTGTCTAAATAACGAGCTTACATTATACATTTCAAAGTAATATCTTTGATGGAATATAAATCCCTCTAGAAAAAAAAGCACTATTTACCCACAATCATATGACTGTTTCACCAAAAAAAAAAATATATACATGGATATTTTAGGCCAGAAAAGATTGTTGTCATCTGCACGCTGCACACATAACCAAGAAAATTCACCTCTGATTTCTCTATCAAGCCTATAATTCTTCCTCAAGTTAGATGTTTCAGAAAGATAGTCTTGATTGTAAGAGAAGCAACCCAGCTGTTAGAAGATACTTTAAGTACTTTAAGAAGTGTTTCAAATTTCAACTGTTATTTTATTTTCAGTTTCAATATTTCCATTTCTAATACATTTTGGTGCATTAACATGCCTTCTACCATTAATGATTCTGCTCAGCTGCCAACATTCACAGAGCTCTTTCACTCAGGGTATATAATACTGATTTGATTTTGCATAGCACCTTTCATTCAACTATCACAGAAAATCCTAATGAGTATTTATGAGTGTTAAGCTCCCTATAGAAATATCCCCATTTTGCAGATAGGCAAACCAAAGGAAAAGACACTAAAGATCACTATGTCCAAAGGGATGGAAACATGGGAACAAGATGCCTATGCACTTCTGGGAAGGCAGGGTCAGGCAAGCTCTCCAAAGACACAGACTACGCCTGGCCAAGCCAAAAACAAAACCCTCATCGTCAGATTGTTATGCCTGTGCTTCTATAGCAAGACTATTACAACTTTAATACATTATTTCTAGATATTGTTTTATAAAGTTTAGATGCACAACTGCATTTAAAACAGCTCAGAAATGCGCTACAAATTTAATGTTTCAGTTGCATTAACAGTACAAACCATCCAACACAAGGAATGCAACAGGTTTTACACTGCTTAAGCAACTGGCTGTTCTTACCCCATTTCATACAATGAGACACTTTAAGCCTAATGAATCACAAACACCAATATTCACAGCAAGCCCAGATTCACCTTGGCAGCTGTGGAAGCTCTGGCCTATGGCAGAGACAATGAAGACCTCAGCCTGACAGTTCAGTCCCCAGTGACTCCGTGTCAATGGAAGCATGCACACTCAGGCGCTTCTTTTTACATCAGTCACTTCTTTTCACATCTGAACCTGGGAGGAAGGTTTTTTTTCTGGCTCAATGAACCCTACTGAGTAGATGAAAGAACTTAATAGGTTTTCTCCAAAATGCAGCTAATAGCTACCAGAGTGTCTGAGAGGAGCCTTATTAGGCACAGACCTCTTACTCTCACAGCCTTATGTCATACGATGCAGCAGGTCAGATCATAGTAAGAGACAGAAAGTTAGTGTTTCCCATCCCAGCAGATGGGATTGCAGAACCAGAAAAAAAGAAAGTAAATTCTCAGTACATTTATATAACCTCTCTTACACTTCCAATCTTATTGCTTAAGCACACTGGGATGTAAAGGTTACTGAGATTTTTACTACTATTTTTGAAGTGAGGGATATTGGCCATTCATGAAAGCCCACTTTCTGCAGCATGAACATCTGACCTCCTGAGATTTACTGGCCTCAGAAAATCTTCCGTATCTTTGTTAAAGCATTTCTAAAAGTTCTCTAAAAAGTGTTTCTCCTGGACTAGAAGAGACATCTTTCCATTATGTTTCCATTAAGAGTTTGAATATCACTAATAAGAAAACTGAACATCTACTCCATATCTTGATTAACTTCATTAACCTACCATATGCTTTCATAATATTCTATTACAATCAAAGAAATGAGATTAAAAAAATCTCCTACTTCCAAAGTTCATTCTACTCAGGCACATTAGACGTATCATTTAGAAATTTAAGACAGACATTTTAAGATCCAGCCAATAAAAGTTGTTTAGGGACACTGAAACAGCAACAAAAATACTCCCTTAACATGGCTTAGATAAAATAGAAAGTCTTCTTTGGAGAAAGCACATTCTGGAAGGCTTTGGGGTTCCAGGATGGCAGCTTATTAGCTGAAAGCAATTGTCACGGCTTTGAACTAACACCCTTCTAGCTCCTGAGAGCTGTTTTGGCTTTCTTGTCTAATAAAGGCATGATTCACAGAAAACATCTTTGACATTTTCGGGCCATGGAAGAACCAACCCTAGGACCATGACTAGCTAACATACTTGGATGAAACCCTAACCTTGTTGAAATACATAGGAATTCTGCCTTTTATTTCACATGATCAGGATCTCACCATGCTACCAGAGCAACAGTAAGCAAACAAGAATAATTCAGTCTTTTTACAGTGTTCTTGAGATCACAGCAGGAAAAGACAATTTTTGACTTGCATCATCCAATTCTCAGTCTATAATATCTAACCCTCCACTACTTTTGTGATGTATATTAAAACTCCCACTAAAATCAAGGACTTATATTGATATAAAATGTGAGCAATGTTAGCATAGAATGCAAGTTCTTATGTCTTTGCTGACCTGTGTAGTTTATACAAGTAAAAATTAACTTTGCGGGAGTCATTCAGTAGTCCAGCATGCAGTTCCTGGCCGTGTGCACCCTAGATATAAGCAAATCTAACCACCATTTGCCTCCTGAAGCATTTGCTGCTCTGATATAGGAAAAAAGCAAAGGGAAGGAAAGGATGAATCTCCTACGATATAAATAGAAGGTGGCATTGCAGGGACACAAAAACCTGAAGGATTTAAAGGACTATTTTGGAGAGGAATAGAGTAAGTCAGCTGTTATCAAACCTTTCATATAAAATCACGTCCACGAGTTTCTTACATGTTGTACTACAATCTGGTATCTTGTCTGTATACAATATAGGAGTGGCTTTGGTTCACATCATAAAGTAGGAGTGCTTCTACTGCTATTCATTGAAGCACATGACAAAACTAGGGCCTACAAGTCTCCATATGAGGCAAATCTACTACCTGATTTTTTTTTTATTTTTTTTTTTTTACAGAGAAAGCAGAAATAGTTCCACAAATCCCCCACTCTCCTCCCAAGATTATATATGTGTGTGTACATACACATATTTATATGGAAAAGGCAGGTTTGGTTGAGAAAAACAGAAATTACCATTAGATCAGCCAGAAGAGCCATAGTAGATTCAGATAAACATTCAAATAATGCAATATTAGCTTGGCTATATAGTCATGCTTTCCTTCATGCTCCCTCATCGTGAACTATCCAGACATAATGGAGAGAGTTGCTGCACTATAAATACACAGTCTGTCTCAGTAAAAACAAACAAAACCCATACTGAGAATGAGCAATAAAAAAGTTTGACAATAAAGTATCCTGAAAACATGAGCCAAATAGAAAATTATTAAGACAAGCCATTCATCAGCTTCAATTTTATCATTCTCCCCAAGCCATGACACGAAGTCGTATAATCTTTTAGTTTTTGATGAAATCCAGGATGGTTTCTCTGGCTGTTTTTCAGATCTCTGCTGTGGCTCATATTCTCTGTTTTTACAGTCCGATCATTATGACTGATAGTTCTTCTAAAAAATCTGTGTAAAGCAAGTTATATTCAGCAACAGTCATCCTCTAGTTTTTGCACACAATGAGCTTGTTTAATCACAGCCACATGGTTTTACACACAATGTATGTGAAAGTGATTTTAAGTGCTTTTTAAACCAGTTCTATTGTTTGTTGAATCTCAAATTGTTTGGGGTTTTTTTGTTCAGGAAAACCTCACTGCATCTAGAACAGTAAGAAATGTATGAAGTAGGATCTGTAGACATTTTCTGTGACATTCAGCTCATTGATGTTTCTGTCTGGAAAGATCATTTCCTATCAAAATGGGATTTCAGGCACAGGAACTGTAGAAACCTGCCCAACTGCAATGTCCATGTAATTACATGTTCAAAATCTCAGCTTTTGAAAACAAACTGCCCCAAGATCTTGAAGAAAAAAAAAAAAATCTTGAAAACTTGAACTTAGTGCTCATCTCAACAACCTCTGCAAATACCTCTTCCTCCTCTGTCTACATTCCATATTGTGAACCAGTATGTGAGGGCTAGCGCTTGGCTGGAACATACCCCCAGGACACACTACCCACAGCACATTCAGAGCCTAAAAGGCAGAAGTACAGTCAAGAAGCAGTACAGACATGAATATAACCATGCTAAGGGCAATCTTTTGGTGCAATGCAGCTGTTTCTAGAGCTTTTAAGTTGTTTGCAGAGTTCAAAAGCCACAAACTTCTGTAGAATAGTAGGCACAAAAGCAGATCAGACCCCTCTTCTAGGGCCCTTTTACTGCTGCACGGCAGCCTCTGCTGTCACTACTGAAGAACTGAGTGTTACTCCTACCACGTTTTTTCTCTTCTAAACTGCTAACCCTGGCAAATGCCAACACCCAGCCTCACTATTTCTTGTGGATTTACTAAAAGACAAGAAGGAAAACAGTGTTATGATTAATGCTGCACATACTTCTAGTCACACATAAGACCCACTTCTACTTATTTGGATGAGAGTCTCCCTGCTACTTGTCCAAGGCATTATTTGCAAAAACTCTTGCCTCTATAGAATGATCAATGTCTGTAGTTACTGATAGAGTAATGACCCATCTTCCTCTCTATCTACATGCTGCCTTCATACCATCATCATATTCACAGTCCTGCAGTTGTCAAGCAGTGAACTGCATTTGCCCGTTACACTTTTGTGAAAAATTGTAAAATGTGTCAGACTTTCTGTGAGTTTTCTGTATAGCACAGAGCTACTGAATCAAATGCAGACAGGCACAACCCAAGATTATTAATATACAGCAACAGAAGAATCCACACAATAAACATTACTCAGACCTCCAAGTACCAAGTCCAACCTAAGAAGCCCCAAGCCCCTCCGTACTAGAAGAGTTTCAGCCACATGCTCTTGGGAATATGGGTATTCCAAGACACAGTCTCATGTTGAAGGGCAACATACTCCAGTAATTCCAGAGCAAATTACTCAGAAAAACCTTCCAATCCAAATTTCCATAACATCAGCACCCTCTCCAAGGGCCATCTATGTTCCAGACTGGTTTAACCAGCCTCTCTCTCTTCCCCCATCTGAATTCATAGCTTGCTGCAGTGGAACCATCCTTCTTTGCTTTTTTCTTTTTCCTGCCCATTCTCCCCAGTGGACATTTCAACTGTAAAGTGAGAATAGCTAGATTAAGAAAGAAAGTTTGGAATGGAATTATCAAATCTATCTCTTCAGCCGCAAGGTTTAACAAAAGCATATTTAACCTGAGGGTGATGCTGATACTAGCTTCTCAAAGAGTTTTAAGCAATGTGTTAGGGCTATTTCCAAAGCACTCAATATTCTGGGCTGAAAATAACCTCTTAAGATCAAACCTGAAAACCAAGGATGACAAGCCTTATTCAAAATGAAACTGTGTCTAGTAACAATTATAATAATCTGTAAAAATATAAAGAGTTTTCCGTGAGACTAGGTCTATAAACTCTGGAAGGAAGGCCTGCAGAATCTAAAGATCACACAGCCCATCTTCTGCCCCAGGTTCTCCCCTTGAACTTTGCCTTCCCTAACACAGGGTAAATACCTAGTAACATGCACACTGACAAAAATGGTCATAAAAGATTAAGTAGTCTCAAAATTCTTTGGGAGAGTAAGAGAAACAATGAACTTCATGTGTCATGAAGTCATGTCACAAAGCACAAAAATGCATTTGTATGTTATGAAGGCAGCACAAGAATACATTGGTAAAACTATCTAGAAAACATTAACAGAAAGCTATACCACTCCCATCTGGTTCCAGGCTCTCATAGTCTAATTCTGACTCTGTGATAATCTTACCTCCTTTACAGGATTATATAATGTATACAATGCCACATCTCAAAATTCCCCAGGGGGGAAAAAAAAAATCTGAATGAAAAAATTCACAACATTAAGAACTAAAATAAAAAAGAACCACAGACTCAGCTATAACCTATTTTCCATTACTGTTTTAACTCTACAGTCAATAGAACAATGATAAACTACAAACCAGAGTTCTGCAAAACATAACATTCCTTGTCCTTAACCAGTAAATGCTCCTGTATGTAATTTCATTGGTATGCATATTGTTTGCAAGCTTGGATTGGAAAAAAGTGACTTGTGTCTTTCTAATACAGCCTACTGAACTATGTTCCAGCAACCTACGTAGGTCCTTGTAGATATTCTACCATGAGCAGCAATTAATGAGGCCATGTCACAAGAGAATAAAATTGAATTGGAAAAAGAATGGCAATAAATTCAGAATAGGCGTCTGCAAAGTAATTTGAAAAGAAATTTCTTCCTGGCAAAGAACGAAGCAGGGGTCATAAGAAGGGTTTGAGGAAAGCACTTTGGCAACTGAATTAATACAAAGTGATTCTACTGCTCTAAAGTCTACAAAACGTATTAATAGCCAAGCCATTACTTCCCAAGAAGAGTCTGTTAGGCCTCTGGATGTTTATTATTAGTATCTGCTAGCCATTTTTGTACCAGGTTATTATTACCTGGCCAATAACTATGACATCAAGGAACTGCCAGACAGAGATTTATTGTGTGTGCAAGTTCATGCTTGTTCGGTAAATTTCTTGTAATCCCTTTGGGAGTATGGTGTCCGAGTATGTACCACCAATTCCACATATTTTGTGTGTCCAAAAATAATGTTACAAATTCCAGTTTCCATAATACCAAAGTTACAACTGTGATAGCAAACTGATATCAGATTTCTTTTATTATCATTAGAGCAGACAATGGCCTCCAAAGATAACTTTTAATATATTCACTTTCAAAGCCATGTATATTAGGATCATCATAATAAGACTGTTTGGGCTGAGAAGGAAAAATATTTTAACAAGTCATGGATCTAGTGGCCAGTACCAGCTGCTGGTCCCAGGCACAGACCCAGGCAGTGGGACTCCATGATGTCTTTCACACTACCAGAAGGATTCCAGGGGCATTTGTGGCCAAGGTCAGCTAGCACCCTCTGAGGCATTTAGCTAGTTCAGTCTAGAAGCTCCTCCCAACTAGGCAGTTTGGATGCAACCATCTCACAAACAGTTTAACACCTGCATATAGCCAGCTTACTTTCGCTGGCGTCACGGCCAGAGAACAGGTCTTTGCTTCATTCCTCTCCTAACACAGGCATAGGAAAAAATATATCAGAAAGAAAAATTTATGCAAGTATGGTAGCTAAGCATTCATTCACTTGATATATACAACTTAATTATCCACCATTTTCAAGAAACTTTTGATTGTGCTCACTAGTCTTCTGTGAGACAATGACAGATTACATAGATCTGGAATGGTGGTAACTTCTGGGTTCAGAGTATTAGTCTGTTTTCAAATGGAAGCAACAGTTCACCTAACCTGCAAGTACTTCAAAATGCAGTTTCAATCTTTGTAAGCAAACTACTCCATACCTACCTTTCCTTTGATATGTCTGTTTGAACTGATTTGCTTACAGTATATCTTCTGTAAGCAGTATTTAACATCATTTTTGCAGAGCATCATACTTTGATACACAACAAAGACAAATCATTTAAAATGCATCTTAGAGAGGCAAGAATTAATCTCTTCATTTTCCAGAGTCAAAAGATGGGAATGCTTCAAAGAAATATCACCGTATCTTTTGGTCTTACTATTCTATACATTATTTGAGTTTATTTCCATTTACAACACTCAATCATTTATCTTTTAAAAATCAACTTACTATATCTCATGCTTTTTCTGCCTTTTTTTCTTTTTTCAATATTTCTCTTTTGTCATATGCTCTTTTTTCCACATTCCCTTCTCCCCTTTCTTCCCTGTTCTTTTTTGTCCATCATCTGTGATTTAACTTCTCCTTCCTACAGAAATATAGTCATAAACCAAGCCAATTGTTAAATACACAGTAATTTATAGCAACAAGTACACACCTGCCAAGTCTCAGACACAGTACCATGTTTATTCAGTTGACCTCCAACAATCCTACCGGACATCTATGTTTCCAGAACAGCACAGTTCCATGATGCAGCCCGAGTACAGCAGGCTGCCTCATACCTTAGATGCCAAGTCCATTTAGCACAAGATCATGCAAAAGAGAGAAGCTATAGCAGCTAAGTTACATACACTTGTGTGTTCCAAGGAACACTTCCTTTGGAAAGCTTGTTTACTGCAGAAAAATGCTGCCCCAAGACACGGCGCTACTCTCATCCCTCTTCATAAAGGAATATGTTAGATGTACATGTCATTACAATGACAAAACATGCCAAATTTCATATTTGAGCAAGAGAAAATATATAGTGTCTGTGCAGAGAGAAGATGCTATCTAAAAATATAGGTAATGGGATCAAGTCTACCTCTAGGCTAGAATATGCTTCCTTAACAATCCTGCCAACTTGTATGAAGAAGGGCAAGCACCAATACAACATAATTCTTGATTGAGTTTCCCAGTACACAGGAAAATGGCTTAATTATCCTAACAACTCTGAGAGCTATTCATTTATCTGTAGCTTCTTACACACTGAATCCTAACAAATAGCAAGTAGAAACTTTTCAGTAATGGCAAACAAAAATTGAGTAACTGGAACTTTTTTAAATTACAAGATACCTTTTTGTGTATTTCCTCTGTATTTTAATATGTGATATTGCTTTGTTACTTTGAATTACACAAAGGAGAGAGAAAACTCTAGTGCTTTGCACTGCAATTTTACACATGCAACTAGATGGATGGGCAAGTAATGGCACTTTTCATTTATACATAGCAAAATGTAAGTGATGAAATTAATTAGATACAAACTTGTTCTTCAACAATAGGCAACTGATTACAGATAAGCAGAGCCATTTATTCAGACACATTCAGATGGAGAATGTGGAAAAAAACCCCACCAACTCTATTACTGTTACCACTATCACACCAAATTCTATGTAAGTGAAGTTTTTTAACTGCTTCCTAATTAATCTGCTTTGATAGTGGTTTAAATTGGCAAAAATGAAAATTACTTTTAGAATTCCTCCTTTATTGAAAGAAAGTAGTGTGACTATCATTGGAAAGCTCTAAAAAGCTTGTTTTGATTTCATATTCACTCTGAGCTAATGCTACAGATCCCAACATAGGTCACAGGCATCAAAGCACAAACCCCGGCTACTTTTGAGTTAGAGAATTAAATGCCACTAACCAATTGTCAGAACTCGTAGGCTAATGGCTCCCAACCGTATCAATGCTTCGTTGAAAGTGTCCTGCATGTTTTACAGTCAGAGTGAATTACAGAAGTATTCAATTTCAACAGGTTCAAATTTTAGCACTTTTTACTGACAGGTTTTAAAACCGTAGCACTGGGATGCTCAGCCCAACTGTCCTCGTGAAACAGCAAAGAAGAAAAATTCATGCAAAAAGGAATTTTTCTTCTTCCTCTCTAATTGTCTTTAAAACTAGCTTACATAAAAAGCTACTTACACTATATTTTATATCTCTTGTGATTTAAAAAATCTGGTTTGTTACTGTATGTATCTGAAGTGTATTTTGTTGAAGTGACAAAATCCTAGTTCCACTGATTGAGTAAGAGTTTCATCATTTAGCTCAGGGGGGTAAAATTAAAAACAATGTAGAAAACCATGTCCTTTGTTTCCACTCATTTTAATCGGAGGAAAATGGTCACGCTTCCAACAAAAGAAACAATTGACTAAAATTCCAGTGGGGTATAAATAGTAACGAGATGTTGATATAAACGGACACAAGAGAATAAAGTGACAACTGTCTTACAGTCCTCATGAGACTTTTCAGACACTTTTACACAAAAAGGTAACCCATTGCCTCATTTTCCACAAGTCTATTTTCCTGAAAAGCTCTGCTACATCATTACATTTCATTGACAATGTTCCTCAGACACCTAGTTTTGCTATTTTGCTATATTTGTCATATTTTTTTTAGGTACTGAAACATGGAGAAAAAGAGAACAATACCTTCCCCAACATGAAACACAAAAGAACTGAGGAAATGATTAAGGATGACTGATCCTTCTTTCCTAGGTCTTCTGGTCATTGAATTATTTTCAAAAAATACCAAGTACTCTTTGTAATATTTCTATCATCAAAGCACCAAAGTAGGAAAACTGAGTGATACAAACATGTTCTCTACTGCTGCAGATAAAAGACTTCCGGTAGCTCTGTATTACAGGATATCCATCTCATTTGGCTTGCTGCGCAAAAGAGAAAAGCTTGATTTTTAAGAAAAGGCACCCAAGCAAAATCATGAAGTTTAAAATCACTGATCCTGTAATAAAGTTCAGGAGGAAGAATGTAATTTCATTTATATGAGACCACTCTAATCTGAATATTGCAGCAATAAGTTCAGTCACCAGCTACACTGGAGCTGCTCTTGGCAAGATTCACTTATATGAAAAGCAGTCACATATATACACCCAGTACTGAACTGTGTTATGTGGAAATGGTTAATGGTGGAATAATGACTTCTTGCTATGCAGTTAGACTGAAGTTCCAACATGGAAGTTTAGAATAGCATTTATTCTCACAAACTCCACAAAAAGTGGACACCTAAGAGCTAGTAAAACTAATGGGTAGGAAAACAGCTGGGCAAAACATCTGTTCAGTAGTTTAATTCACTAATGTTGTCAGCATTTCACCTTTCTATAAAATCAACAGTCCACTTACTAAGAACCAAATTACCCAGAAGTGGGTTATGTGTTACTCTGTAAAGATTAAGAACTTTTCCTTACAATGTTTTTATTTTAAAACTAAAGTATTAACTAAAACTAAAGCACAAACTCAAGCACTGTCTGCTATTTCTAGTGGGCTTTGAGAGTGTACACAGCTCTGGTTTAAAATATCTATAAAACTTCTCTAAGAAGATTTCTAATTCTTGAACTATATTTGAGTAACTCAAAGGCAGTTATCAGTTAACAACACAGGAAGTAATACAAAAATTCTGATGGCAAACGGGCATCAAGGATGGTCCTCCCTAAATCCTGATAGGAAGATCCTATTTGGGACATCTTCCCACATCCATCACACTGCAGCGTCAGAAATCTTAACAACAAGGTTTTGGAGAACAGATTCAAGTCCTTTTAAAGGTTTTTATGTAGAACTATAGTCTAAACATTATCTAACAGGATACTCTACTGAGTCTTCCAGCTGCCTTCTTGCATTTCTGTTCTCCTTAGACGCTCTTTGCCAGGCTCACACAGAGGTCTGAAATGCCTTAAGGTGTCTAAACAGGCACAAGATGCCTACGCTTTCACAGATTAATACTTTTAGTCTCTGATCTTGCATGCTAGAAAACGATTCACAATTTCCTCTTTGTTCCAATACCACAAGATCAAACATGTAGACTAAAAGTAATTGATCTGTCTATAAAGCATAATGGCACCAAATCAAATGGAGGCATCATCACTAACTAGGATATCAAGTTCCTCTTATTTCCACTACATTCACTATCATAGACAAGACTGACAGTATGCTGTAAAAAAAAAAAAACACACTATTCATGAGAGCAACCTCTAGGTTTCATATTTTTTATATCATGACTTCGTCTGGTTTCAGTAACTTTAGTGGGAGTTTTCACTGATGTTCAGCATTTCAGATTTTTGGCTCATAACAAGTAGCAGTCTCCTCCTGCTGTTCCATATGTGTACTTTACTCCTTAATCAAAATTTTCACTTTTCATTTTCCCGTTTTGCCCCCAGAGAGGTACAAGGCAATTGAGAACACACAACCCATGAGATGTGGCTGAGGTGAGCATCCTGTGTATGGCACAGCTATTTTGTGTCATACACCCAGCATTCAAAGAAATGGAAGCAGGACATGTTGAAAGAGGGCTTGGTCCAGGAAAGGTCCAGCAATGCAGTTAAACCAGTAAACAGTTTCATTGAAGTGACTAGGACCTACTGCCATGTGCAAGGAACTCACACCACAGGTGACCATTAGGGATAGAGGTCAGAACCCCTTAACCACTTGATGGTCAGCATACACTTCAGTGTTTTGTCAGAGCAGGGTTTGATAAAACCATACTTCACAGGATTAAATTCAGACAGCCCACCTTTTATAATCTGATTACAGAGCTTCCATAAAAATGAAGCTCTGTTCCAATTCCAGCAAGTCTGTATTGGGCAAAACCATTCCTGCACATGGAACAAAATAATTCTAATATGTTGAACTCTTGCATCAGTACTCCTTTTCCAACTTTCATTTGGATTATTGTTGCAATCCAACAAAGGAGCAACAAATAAAATATGTTTCTATGCCAATAAAATAGAAATTATATATTAGTTTATTTTCTGAACTACTATTTAAGTACCACAAATGTTCTTCTATGAGGGTGTTTTTCTGCGCTCAGGACAAAAATCTAATTGTAACTCATGTTTCAAATTACTAAAAATTGTCTTATAATTACCTTCTAACAAGTATTTTGCTAGAAGTACATTTACTGGCAACACGAGAAGTACATTAAAATGTTCCAAACTTGAAAGACCCTTTGGCTTCATTATAAAGCAATTTAAGTTACATTCAATAGAAATAAAATTTTCTGTTTTAAAGGAGCTTTCCCCCCCACACTTTCTACAAAGCAGCACAGAAACAACTAAAGCAAAAAATGCACTCTTTCTTTCTATCTGGACACTTACTTGGTTTCCATCACATGGATGAGAAGCACCATCTACTTACAGAAAAATAACAGAATAGTTGACAGTGTATTGATCTAGAAGCAGGGTAAGGCAGAAAAAAAGACAAAACCTTTGCTGACAGAATTTTATCGAACTATATATAGTCCTCTCATCCTCAAAGCATTATGAAGTGTAAGTCCACTGCTACAGGTTATTTTGTAGTTCATATTACGCAGAACGCTACACTGAAGGAATACTTTTGTCTGAATACTTTTGGCTTTAAACAGTAAAACCAGTTTTATTTTTTCATAACCACCGCACAGAACAGACTAGCAGTGGTTAATGACAATTAGTCTTAAGTGTCAAGTAGTCACAGCTATAATAGCAATTCCAGATCTGCAGAACAGCTGCACGCGTATTGAATCGAAGCACAAGCCCTAACAATGGTTTACGTTAATATGAGGAGTATCTACCATGCACCCAAGCTGTTGGCAGTACTTTTGTTTCGAAGTCTACCTCACTAGTGATCTCATGTCTACCCGATGGAGCGATTTATTTAGCAGCGAGTTGTGTTTGCACTCAAGGGAACAGGGCAACCCCCTCGCCGCCCCGATCTGCCTCTCATCCTTTCAGATAACCAGCACACCACCATTTTTCCCTCAGACAAAGGTTAAGGAAAACCCAACTTCTGCGAAAATGCAGGCGAAGGGGAAACTTGCCGGGGCGGAAGAGGCGAGGGGGCGAAGCCTGGAGGCAGCCGCTCGGCAGGGCAGGGCAGGGCTCGGCCGGCTCCCGGCCGGCGATGGCAGCACGTAAAGTCCCTCGGACCCGGGAGCAGACAAAAGAGGGTGGTGTAGCAGCTGTACGGAGCGCGGCAGCCGCCGGCACGCCAGCCCCGCTCCGCCCGGGAGGCAGAAAGTCCATTTCTGGCTGGATAAAACCCACCTACCCGGCCCCGCTGCCACCCTGCTCGCCGCCGCCCAGGGCGAGGGCGCGTCTCCCCGTCCGCCTCCCTGCCGGCAGGAACGGCCGGGGCCCGGTCCCCCGGTGCCAGGGAGGGCTACCGGGCTGCGGACGGGTTGAAGTTTGGGGGCGATGGGTAGATCCGCCGCCCCCCCCACTCCCCGCCGCTTACCTGTGGGGAGGCGCGAGGTGTCCGCAGCCCTCACGGCGCAGGGAGCTGCGGGGCTGCGCGGCGCCCGGAGGACATGGGGCTTCTCCGGTGAGGTGGCGGCTGGCTCAGGGCGTGACAGGGCGGCGGCTCCCCTCGCCCTTCCCCGGCACAGTCCTCGGAGAGAC